>NW_021163412.1:0-75152 GCF_004324835.1 Dendronephthya gigantea
TGCAAAGCGCCACCAACTTAAGTTCTTGATCAGTGGGGGATACTGGAAGAATGGCAGCAACAGGTACATCTCTATATGGCATAAAACACTGTATGTAAGGCATTACAGCCTGTTGTGTGTTGTACTTGAACATTGTGGTTATTTCCATTTTAGGAGATGTGCTTCAAAAGAATTGATCCAAATAACCCAGCAGCCAGCTTTTCAGAAATTTATGTACCAGGTGGAACCAAAAGCATCAGGCTTAATGCACAAGGAAATTTACCAGCCTGGAAGCCTACGTCTGGTAAGTTCTAATATGTGGTACATACCATAAGACATGTTGACATAACAAGCTTTGCCAGGGAGCTTTGCCATTTGTCATTTACTCAGCTTCACAAATTAACTAAAAAGCAAATAACTCTTTAAATTTTCACCTAGGGAAATTGCAAAAATGGAAAGATGCGCATTGTCACTGTAGACATTCTGCCAACCACACAGGTCACAGTTCAAGAAGATATCAACATGCAGAATGTGAACTTGCAACCAAAGTGCAAAGAATTCAAAGCATGTGTCGCACAAGACAAGAGTCTTATACATAAAGGAGACGTTTTTGCATACTACAACCGTAACAATGAGGTATAAACATTGTAAAAATTTAGATTTTGTCAACAGCTCTGCATTTTCACCACACCGGCAGCATAATTGTGAATAACGACTCAACAATTTGTATACTATTACTAATAGTTTTGTACCACTGATGTATGTGGCACTCATCAGATAAGTCAGCCTACTCATTGATTAGTATATACATTATTTTCATAGGCTTGCTTTGGAAAATTTTGCACATCAGTACAATTTTCATTGGATGGTGTTACAGAAAATTGGGTGCTACTTGCAGAGTTCAAAAAGAAGATTGATGATAATGGCAATATAGTATACGGGAAATTCAGATCACCGTTGCTTGAAGAAACAGAAACAAAAAGATTGATACCATCTACAGCCTTGTTGGAGAAAGTAAGTGTGGTACATAACTGTGACTACCAATGTGGATTTGTGGATGCCGAGATGCCTGTTGTAGAGGAAAGAGAAGTTACCAACAAAGATAAGCATATATTTGAACATGACCAATCTAACAAAGTACACATGTTAATGTTCCCTCCGAGCAACAACGTGGCGTCGTTGACAGGTCGTCATTCCCATTAAATGGAACTTCGGCGGGAAAATCCAATATGACGCGTAATACGAACCCTACGTGTTTTCGTTGCCTTAGACCAGGACACTTCGCGAGGGATTGTAGAGCAGCAAACACAACCCGAACAGTTACATTCAATGGAGTGCAACCAGGAACACTTGCACAACAACCAGCTTCCCAATGAATGGGAGAAAGATAACTTTATAAATAATGTAACCATGGAAAATTTTAAATCAGGGGAGTCGTTGAATTGTGTTAATAGTTTTGTTAATGTTGAGAAATTGGACATAAACTCGAGTTCAAAAGTGAAAGGTCGCTTACGAGAAAATATTTCATTCTGGGAAAGCATTGGTGCAAACAATTGGGTACTAAAAATTATTCGGGTAGGGTATTCCCTGCCATTCATTGACATGCCTAAACAAGTGACACTAGCTAATCACAACAGTGCACTTGGGGCATCTAACTTTGTGTCAAAAGAAATTGAGAAACTTTTATTGTCAGGAGCATTGGTCGAAGTTAAAGAACAGGAGGTGACAGTGTGTAGTCCATTGGGAGTTGTGTATAATCGTTCTGGGAAACATAGACTGATTTTAGACTTGCGCTATGTAAACAAGCACTTGCGATCTTGTAAGTTCAAGTATGAGGATATTCGAACAGCAACAACCCTATTCACCCAAGGGGACTGGTTTTTCAAGTTTGATTACACCAGTGGTTATCACCACATAGAGATTTTTCCTCCCCATACCACTTTTCTTGGTTGTTCGTGGAAAGTTAATGGATCTCAAAATTTTTTTAAATTTACTGTCTTCCCATTTGGCCTATCGACCGGTCCATATGTATTTTCGAAGATACAACGAGTTTTAGTGAAGCACTGGAGAGGGAAAGGTATTAGAATCTTTACATACCTTGATGATGGTGCTGGAGCTGAGTCTAGCAAAGAGGAAGCTCAGAAAACATCTATGTTGGTGCAGCACGATGTGGCACAGAGTGGGTTTGTAGCCCATAACGACAAGTGTCAATGGGAACCCTGTCAGTCAGGCGAGCTGCTGGGCTTTATTATGGATCTGCAGTCAGGTACATTTTCTGTCCCCCCCAAAAGAGTGGAACATCTTCGAAGGGTACTTCAGGAGATTACTGTACAGGAGTTCATCACGTCTGCAAGAAACCTTTCACGTCTCACTGGGCTTTTGGTGTCAATGGGGCTGGCACTGGGACCTGTAGTGCGCCTTCGGACCAGGGGGCTATACAGACAATCCTCCAATCCCTATTTTGGGATATTGTATCTACAATTTCAGACGAGGCCAAGAGGGAAGTTCAGTTTTGGACAGAGAACTTTAATAATAGTGGTTACCCCATATGGTCTCCCAGTCCAAAAACCGAAGTAATAACTTACTCTGATGCCAGCAATACAGGCTGGGGTGGTTATGCTGTTCAGATTGGTGAAATTTCAGCTACTGGTTGTTGGTCGGAAGCCGAGGCGAAAGAGAGTTCAACATGGAGGGAGATCAGAGGAACTAAGTTGGTATTACACTCATTGCTGAGCAAACTTTCTGGCAAGGAAGTGCTACACAGGACGGACAACATGAACACAGTACGTATCATGTCAGTGGGAAGCAGGAGGCAAGCTCTACACCAGGAGGCCATTGAGGTATACAAACTTTGCCAAGCTAACAACATTCGGTTATCAGTAGAATGGGTGAGTCGTGATGAAAATGAGCTGGCTGATGCATTATCAAGGATAGACGATGCAAATGACTACAATCTAGACCAATCGGCATTTCTCCAACTGGAGGACCGTTGGGGTCCCCATACTGTTGATCGCTTTGCAAGTGTAAAAACCAAGCTATTGCCCCGTTTTTGCAGTCAATTCCTAAACCCGGGGTGTGAGGCAGTGGATGCATTTACTGCCAATTGGGCAGGTGAGAACAACTGGATTTTCCCCCCACCATATCTCATCCCACGAGTGCTACAACGCATGGCTGCAGGAAAAGAAACTGGAACAATAATTTTACCAGAATGGCATTCAGCTCCATGGTGGCCTCTATTAGTGACAAAGGAAGGATTGTGGAAAACCTTTGTAAAAGATAGCTGTACATTTGAGCCATACGATGGTATCCTGGTCCCTGGTTCAGCGGCAAGCAGCCAATTTGCATCAGGCATACCTGCATATTCTATCCTCGCGCTGCGAGTCCAGTTCTTTTAGGGGGTATAGCATTGGTGAGTACTTGTCTGGGACAAATATCAGGCCATGAGGGGTAAAGATTACTTGCTGGGGGCAACAAATGCCTGTTATGGGCACGAAATGCCTGTTAGGGGCAAGAAATGCCTGTTAGGGGCAAGAAATGCCTGTTATGGGCAAGGAATGCCTGTTAGGGGCAAAGAATGCCTGTTAGGGGTAAGGAATGCCTGTTAGAGGTAAAGTATGCCTGTTAAGGGCAAAGAATGCCTGTTAAAGGCAGACTGCCTGTTAGGGGCAAAGAATGCCTGTTCGGGGAAAAATACTTGTTATGGCACAATGTTGCCTTTTAAGCCATTTAACATGCATGATTGATTGTGTTTTAAGTTGTGCGACGTGCTTTAGAGACGGTTTTACTACCAGCAACTATTAATCCTGCACACTTCGAAGACCCAGAGTTGGCTGAATTGGCTCGCGTTCTGCCTGGTATCTTAAGCCGTGTTTACACGAAGGGGCTGACATTTACCTGACATTTGCCCGTACCTGAGAAGTACCTAACCAAGTTTTACAGGGTGTGTTTACACCAGTTACCTAACGGGACTTATATAAATCACGCAACATAAAGTACTGTGAGAAGAGTATTAAAATATAAGTTTGCAGTTCTTTGTTTGTTTATTTCGTACAAACTACAAAGACTCGTAAAAGAATACGACGTATAACTGGGATTACTGGCAAACAACGATTTCATGCAAAATTAAAAAATATATGATATATATTCGGCAACGGTTCCGAAATTCGCCATGTGGCTAATTATCAACTCTGAATTTCCCCATAATTTTTGCAAAATCGCGCTAAAATTCTAAGACCGCTAAATGCTGACATCAAAGACTCGAATTTACGTTTGTTGTCAAGGAAATTAGCTTCGATTACACTTGGGTCAATGAAAATGTGTTTACACCACCAGAGTGACCTGAGACTTACCTAGGACTTACCTAATATCATGTTTTCAGGCCACCTCTAATGCTTGGCCTGAAATCATGGTCTTAGGTCGGTCCTAGGTCGGTCTTAGGTCAGTCCTAGTGCGTTTACACTACAGGACTAACTGCTTAAGTTAGGTCTTAGGTCAGGTATAGGTCTCTAGTGTAAACACTGCTTTAGTTCAGGACAAGGCAGAAAAAACGGTATCTACATATGTGAATGCTTTTGGCAGATGGAAAGAATGGGCTATGCATCATGACGTGGTGGCCTTGCCAGCAGACCCGGTAACTTTTTCCTTGTATTTAGTATATCTAATCCAGCAAGTTAGATCCATAGCAGCCATTAACTCAATTGTTTATGGTGTTAGCTGGGTTCATAAAAGAGTAGGTTTGACGAGCTCTCGCAGCAGCCTTTAGTAAAGCAAGTTGTGGAAGCAGCACGGCGGATCCTGGCTAGACCTGTAAAAAGAAAGGTTCCTCTGGAAACGGACATGGTACGCAAGTTAGTGCAACGGTTGCAGCAAGGAAATCTTGCGGAGCTCCAGTTAGCAACACTAATTGCGTTAGGATTTTTTGGGTTTCTTCGCTGGGATGACCTTAGCAATCTCACATTTGACAGCATACAATTTGAAAGATCTCATATGGCTTTTTTTTGGAGAAACGGAAGAACGACCAATTCAGGGAAGGCTCGTGGGTCTTCATTGCTAACTCCGACGTGCAACCTTGCCCAGTAGCTGTAGTAAGGAAATTTGTAGAACTGGGCCGACACAAGGCTGGGTCCAAGCTATTTCGGCGGGTCCAGCATACAAAAAATGGCTGGAAACTCAAGGAACAAGGAATGTCTTATAGCCGTGCCAATCAGCTACTGAAGGAGGAGTTAAAGAAGGAAGGGTTATGCAACAAACGCTACAGCATACACAGCCTACGTTCGGGTGGAGCATCCGCAGCAGCAGCTATAGGTGTGCCTGATCGGTTATTCCAACGACATGGCGGATGGAGAAGCGAGACAGCAAAGAATAATTATTTCAAGGAATCGCTTGACTCATTATTGCTTGTGACTAAATCTATACAAAATCAGCGATGACATTACTCTATGAACTAGAAACTCTTTGACATTGTTAAGTTTGGTTATAACAATTGGACACGCTCTATGCGTTTTGCTTTGCGAGCAAGGCATCCCACCCGGCAGTGTGTGTGAAGTGTGATTTTCTGCTGGCTGAGGCACGAAAGAGGCAGAAAATGTTTTTCATACACACTGCTGGGGGGAAGGCTTATCTACAGGGGGTCGGGGGGGGAAGTTCAGTTTTTGTTTTGCTAGCAGGCCTGACCTAAAATCCCCACCCACCCACCCTGAGCAGTAATTCAGTTATAATTGTAGGGTTTTGTAAAAACTAAGTTTTAGTTAAGGATGCAATGTAAATGATGAGAGATGAGGATTTATTAAAGGTCAGGGGCGAGCAAGGCATCCCACCCGGCAGTGTGTGTGAAATTATGATTGCACATTTTAATACATCACTGAACACGTTGCACATATTTCACATGTTTAGGGTTAACAAATTTTTAAAAATTGATTCACAATGACATCTTATATTCAATGTTTTATATATTTAATAAGACATTTTTACTCAAATGAAATATATGGTATCAGCCTATTACTCGTACTCGTTGTGTACACACAAGAATAATTTTTAGAGTTTACACTCACCTTCGGTATTAACCTGCACTTTGTAAAATTGTTTTTAATATCTTGTAAATGTTTATATTTGTTATAAAGTACACAGCTCAAACTTTCTATCAACATGTTGTTTGTTTGTTCTTTGAAACCCCCCCCCTGGAAAATACGCAAGTGTATTTTTACTCGCGGCGCCCAGTTTGTAGCAAGCTTGATGAAACAATCTTGTTACAGATAGAATTTGACAAGTTGCTACAGTATATTTTCAACAAGCTTGCTACAAGTTGTTCACAACCTTGTTACAAATTGTTAACCCGCTTGCTACAAACGTGTTACTAACAGCTTGCTACAGTATTGTCACAACAGTCTTGCTACAAGTTCGTCAACAAGCCCCCAAAAGTCCGTCGCAACAAGCTGTTATTGCCAGTGCGAAGACATCCTGTTGACAAGTTGTTGGGACAGATTTGGGACAAGTTGTCTGCAGGCTTGTTACAATTTGTGCGTTTTTACGTGTGTACTCGCACTTTGCTACACACCTAAAAATCTCACATGTTGTTGACAACTTGTTAGCTCAACAAGCTTGTAGCAAGCTTGTTGACAAGTTGTAACAAGCTTGTTGAGACAACAGGTTGTAGCAAGCTTGTTGACATCAAGCTTGCTACAACTTGTTGGCTTGCAGACTTGTAGCAAGTTGTTGGAACAACTTGTTCCAAGCTTGTCGACAACAAGCTGTACCAAGCTTGTTGGAGCAACTTGTTGACAAGTTGTTATAGTCATCAAGTTGTAACAAGCCTGTCACAACAAGCTTGTACGAAGGCTGCGCGTGACAATGCTGTAACAAGACAGTTCCAACAAGTTGTAGCGACATTGTTAACGGCAAAGGTTTTCCGATAACAACAAAATCAATTTGAACTGGGCCAAATATGATTTTATTGATCATTGCCATTCATCAAATGGCAAAAGCAAGATCAGCGAGCTTTTAAACACTTTAACACTCTGCAACGAAGTTCATAACTTCTTTTAGTAATAAGATTTGAAAAGAATCCGAATTCCTTGAAAACATTACAGATAAACATTTCCTTGTTTCAAGGATATCTATAACCGTTGAACCGTTGAGGAAGTGACGATTTCAACGGAGTAATCTCATTGGTTCAGACTCTGTTTAAACTATGTATAAGTGATCTTATTGGTTGAAATATACGTCAGTATATTTGCAAATTTCCCTGCTCTTTTCAAGAGTTCACTGATTCACCTGGTCATTGAGCTATCTTTGTGCCAAAAAGGCAACTTAAAAAAGTTTGAAGAATACTACAGTTCGACGTTTTAATAAAGGTATGTGCGTTTAATTCATCCAAATATTTAATATGGCGTACACAACGCCGGCAACACAATTTATTATAGTACACAAGCTAGCCTTTTAAAACTATATAGTTTTTAAAATATTTGTTGAATTTATTGCTTTTTATAAACATTGAACTGTTAGTTTCTGTGGATATTTATCAAAATCGAAACTTTGCCGGTTTTTTGTATTCAATAATTCAAATATTTTTAATGACGAGTAGGTGTGCGGTAAAGTGCAAAATTTCCTATTTTTAATATCTGTGCGTATGTTTTTAGCATGCTCTGATTAGAAATAATAATATATATTTACGTATTATGGTAATAAAGTATTTGTACATTACTTATTTGACATTAGACTTGGATGGCAAGCAAGATCCTCGCCACAGGAGACAGGATGGAGTTTCCTCAACGTATTTGCAAACCAGTTTCCTCAAAAATATTTGCATATTTTTTAAAGTAACTGATTCCTGAAGCCAATTCAAGCCATTGTATATTATACTTTATAGGAATTTGATTATAAAACTGGAGCTAAACTGAGGTATTGGCCGGAAAGTCGTATCAAACAAAGTGAATTATAGGAAAGAGGTGCAGATAGCTGTTGATTCTTGGGATGACGAAGTCAATTCAACAAGTGACTGAAATACTGGTGTTATACAAGAATATTCATGCACCAGTTAATTTTTACCGTATGAATGCAAAGAAACTTTTCTTACGAACTGATTATTAGGCTATATACTCAGAAAGGAAAATACATATGTTCTTGTACTGAGCCTTTAGTAATCTTGGTACTTCAAGTGTGAAGTTTGCATGTATTTAAGTGCTAACCTTTGAATTTGTTTTTAAAATAATATGATTTTTACATTAAACTTTGTGTTGTTTGTTCTTTGTTTCACAATCTCCGGGAAAACACGCGTGTTTTCAAGCGAGATTTAATGCGCGGCCATGTTTGCAGCAAACTTGTCGCGACAAGCTTGTAACGGCCTTGTTATAACAAGCTTGGAACAGCTCAAGTTCAACAAGCTTGTAGCAAGTTGTTGTCAGACTTGTAGCAAGCTTGTTGGCAACAATCTTGGTACAGCATTGTCACAACAAACTTGCTACAAGTCTGACAACAACTTGCTACACGTCCGTCACAACAACTTGGGACAAGCGGTGCGAATAAATCTTGCAACAAGCTTGTTGAAACGAGCTTGCGACAAGCTTGCTGCAGGCTTGTTACAACTCGTGCGTTTTTACGTGTGTACAGTTAAGTAATATTCCCCTCACGTGCATGGAGCATGTTTCACGTGCACAGTCAGCATACACACGTAAAAACGCACAAGTTGTAACAAGTCTGCAGCAGACTTGTAGCAAGCTTGTTCCAACAAGCCGATATCAGGTTGTGTTCGCACTGCTTGTCCCAAGCTTGTTTTGACGGACTTGTAGCAAGTTGTTGTCAGACTTGTAGCAAGTTTGTTGTGACAATGCTGTACCAAGGTTGTTGCCAACAAGCTTGCTACAAGTCTGACAACAACTTGCTACAAGCTTGTTGAACTTGAGCTGTTCCAAGCTTGTTATAACAACTACACACGTAAAAACGCACAAGTTGTAACAAGTCTGCAACAGACTTGTAGCAAGCGTGTTCCAACAAGCCGATATCAGGTTGTGTTCGCACCGCTTGTCCCAAGCTTGTTGTGACGGACTTGTAGCAAGTTGTTGACAGACTTGTAGCAAGTTTGTTGTGACAATGCTGTAGCAAGGTTGTTGCCAACAAGCTTGCTACAAGTCTGACAACAACTTGCTACAAGCTTGTTGAACTTGAGCTGTTCCAAGCTTGTTATAACAAGGCCGTTACAAGCTTGTCGCGACAAGCTTGCTGCAAACATGGCCGCGCATTAAATCTCGCTTGAAAACACGCGTGTTTTCCCGGAGATTGTGAAACAAAGAACAAACAACACAAAGTTTGATGTAAAAATCATATTATTTTAAAAACAAATTCAAAGGTTAGCAATTAAATACAAACTTCACACTTGAAGTACCAAGATTACTAAAGGCTCAGTACAAGAGCATATGTATTTTCCTTTCTGCATGAGTATATAGCCTAATAATCAGTTCGTAAGAAAAGTTTCTTTGCATTCATATGGTAAAAATTAACTGGTGGCGGTGCATGAGTATTCTTGTATAATACCAGTATTTCAGTCACTTGTTGAATTGACTTCGTCATCCCAAGAATCAACAGCAAATGGTTTGCAAATACGTTGAGGAAACTCCATCCTGTCTGCTGTGGCGAGGGTCTTGCTTGCCATGAATGCCATCCAAGTCTAATGTCAAATAAGTAATGTACAAATACTTTATTACCATAATACGTAAATATATATTATTATTTCTAATCAGAGCATGCTAAAACATACGCACAGATATTAAAAATAGGAAATTTTGCAACTTTACCGTACACCTTATCGTCATTAAAAATATTTGAATTATTGAATACAAAAAACCGGCGAAGTTTCGATTTTGATAAATATCCACAGAAACTAACAGTTCAATGTTTATAAAAAGCAATAAATTCAACAAATATTTTAAAAACTATATAGTTTTAAAATGCTATCTAGTGTACTATAATAAATTGTGTTGCCGGCGTTGTGTACGCCATATCAAATATTTGGATGAATTAAACGCACATACCTTTATTAAAACGTCGAACTGTAGTATTCTTTAAACTTTTTTAAGTTGCCCATCCGTTTTAACTGATATTTCAACGTTTATTAAACTTTTAAAGGCTTAAAAAAACAAAGGTTTTGGCACAAAGATAGCTCAATGACCAGGTGAATCAGTGAACTCTTGAAAAGAGCAGGGAAATTTGCAAATACACTGACGTATATTTCAACCAATAAGATCACTTATACATAGTTTAAACAGAGTCTGAACCAATGAGATTACTCCGTTCAAATCGTCACTTCCTCAACGGTTCAACGGTTGTAGATATCCTTGAAACAAGGAAATGTTCATCTGTAATGTTTTCAAGGAATTCGGATTATTTTCAAATCTTATTATAAAAAGAAGTTATGAACTTCGTTGCAGTTGCAGAGTGTTAAAGTGTTTAAAAGCTCGTTGATCTTGCTTTTGCCATTTGATGAATGGCGATGATCAATAAAATCATATTTGGCCCAGTTCAAATTGATTTTGTTGTTATCGGAAAACTTTTGCCGTTAACAATGTCGCTACAACTTGTTGGAACTGTCTTGTTACAGCATTGTCAAGCGCAGCCTTGGTACAAGCTTGTTGTGACAGGCTTGTTACAACTTGATGACTATAACAACTTGTCAACAAGTTGCTCCAACAAGCTTGGTACAGCTTGTTGTCGACAAGCTTGGTACAAGTTGTTCCAACAACTTGCTACAATTATAATAACTTGTAGGTACACCACGTAAGTATTAAAAATTAAGTTGGAAGAATTTGAAAAGAAAGCTATAGCTACAGCATGTTTAAAACCTGGTTTCTGGTTTAGATATGTAGATGACACATTAAGTAGTTGGTCGCATGGTTTAGAAAATTTGAATAAATTTTTAGATCACATTAATAGTATACACCCTTCAATTAAATTCACATTAGAAATACAGAAAGATAACTCTATATCTTTCTTAGATATCTTATTTGATGTAAAAGAGAACGGGACTTTGGGCCATAAAGTTTATAGAAAACCAACACACACTGACAGATATCTGAATTATAGTTCATTTCACCATCCTAGCATTAAAAGATCAGTATGCAAAACATTAATCAACCGTGCCAAAACAATTTGTGATTCAAATAGCATTGACTCAGAGTTAAAGCATTTGAAGGATGTTCTGCACATGAATGGTTATCCTAAGAAATTCATAGAACATGCTATGAATGAACAGCAAAGACAGAGGCAAGACACGGAATATCTATCCTCTGTCTGTTTACCATATATGGCCCAGCTTCATATAAAATCGTTAGGATTTTAAAAGAAGTTGGAATACAAGTTTACCATAGCAATAACAAATTGTTTCGCGCTCTTTACACACACAAGGATGGCGTCGATGAACAACAGAAACCTGGTGTGTACCGCATTCCATGTGAATGTGGTTTGGTTTACATTGGAGAGACCGGTAGAAATCTCTCAATACGTCTTAAAAACATAAGACGAACTGCGAGAAAGGTAAACTGGATAAGTCTGCAGTAGCTCACCATGCATGGACTTATGATCATCGCATTAAATGGAACGATGCTACCATTTTAGCAAACGATAAGTTTACTGTCTCTCGTAAAATGAGAGAATCTATTGAAATTTATAAACATCAAACTATCGTCCAAGAGGGAAAGCCACTTAATAGTACGTGGCGTGCTCTTTTCGGTGTCTCTTAGTCAAATACTTGTCTAGGCGCCGCGATTAGTTAGAACTTAATTAAATGAAACCGTTTAATTAATAGCGCGAGCAAACTAATCACGACTAACATGATATTTAAGTGACGCGCAAACGTGTATTCAAGTAATTGCACTGATGAAGGTCCGGGTTAACGGACCGAAAGCTTTGCAGTATTTAATACTTACGTGGTGTACCTACAAGTTATTATAATTACTAAAGTCGCCATGCAATCATACAAGAAAATTATTAACTTGCTACAAGTCTGCAAGCCAACAAGTTGTAGCAAGCTTGATGTCAACAAGCTTGCTACAACCTGTTGTCTCAACAAGCTTGTTACAACTTGTCAACAAGCTTGCTACAAGCTTGTTGAGCCAACAAGTTGTCAACAAGATGTGAGATTTTTAGGTGTGTAACAAGGCCGTTACAAGCTTGTCGCGACAAGCTTGCTGCAAACATGGCCGCGCATTAAATCTCGCTTGAAAACACGCGTGTTTTCCCGGAGATTGTGAAACAAAGAACAAACAACACAAAGTTTGATGTAAAAATAATATTATTTTAAAAACAAATTCAAAGGTTGGCAATTAAATACAAACTTCACATTTGAAGTACCAAGATTACTAAAGGCTCAGTACAAGAACATATGTATTTTCCTTTCTGAGTATATAGCCTAATAATCAGTTCGTAAGAAAAGTTTCTTTGCATTCATATGGTAAAAATTAACTGGTGCATGAATATTCTTGTATAACACCAGTATTTCAGTCACTTGTTGAATTGACTTCGTCATCCCAAGTATCAACAGCTAGCTGCACCTCTTTCCTATAATTCACTTTGTTTGATACGACTTTCCGGCCAATACCTCAGTTTAGCTCCAGTTTGATAATCAAATTCCTATAAAGTATAATATACAATGGCTTCAGGAATCAGTTACTTTAAAAAATATGCAAATATTTTTGAGGAAACTGGTTTGCAAATACGTTGAGGAAACTCCATCCTGTCTCCTGTGGCGAGGGTCTTGCTTGCCATCCAAGTCTAATGTCAAATAAGTAATGTACAAATACTTTATTACCATAATACGTAAATATATATTATTATTTCTAATCAGAGCATGCTAAAAACATACGCACAGATACTAAAAATAGGAAATTTTGCACTTTACCGTACACCTACTCGTCATTAAAAATATTTGAATTATTGAATACAAAAAACCGGCAAAGTTTCGATTTTGATAAATATCCACAGAAACTAACAGTTCAATGTTTATAAAAAGCAATAAATTCAACAAATATTTTAAAAACTATACAGTTTTAAAAGGCTAGCTTGTGTACTATAATAAATCGTGTTGCCGGCGTTGTGTACGCCATATCAAATATTTGGATGAATTAAACGCACATACCTTTATTAAAGCGTCGAACTGTATTATTCGTCAAACTTTTTTAAGTTGCCCATCCGTTTTAACTGATATTTCAAGGTTTATTAAACTTTTAAAGGCTTAAAAAATCAAAGGTTTTGGCACAAAGATAGCTCAATGACCAGGTGAATCAGTGAACTCTTGAAAAGAGCAGGGAAATTTGCAAATATACTGACGTATATTTCAACCAATAAGATCACTTATACATAGTTTAAACAGAGTCTGAACCAATGAGATTACTCCGTTGAAATCGTCACTTCCTCAACGGTTCAACGGTTATAGATATCCTCGAAACAAGGAAATGTTCATCTGTAATGTTTTAAGGAATTCGGATTCTTTTCAAATCTTTTTACTAAAAGAAGTTACGAACTTCGTTGCAGAGTGTTAAAGTGTTTAAAAGCTCGTTGATCTTGCTTTTGCCATTTGATGAATGGCAATGATCAATAAAATCATATTTGGCCCAGTTCAAATTGATTTTGTTGTTATCGGAAAACTTTTGCCGTTAACAATGTCGCTACAACTTGTTGGAACTGTCTTGTTACAGCATTGTCACGCGCAGCCTTCGTACAAGCTTGTTGTGACAGGCTTGTTACAACTTGATGACTATAACAACTTGTCAACAAGTTGCTCCAACAAGCTTGGTACAGCTTGTTGTCGACAAGCTTGGAACAAGTTGTTCCAACAACTTGCTACAAGTCTGCAAGCCAACAAGTTGTAGCAAGCTTGATGTCAACAAGCTTGCTACAACCTGTTGTCTCAACAAGCTTGTTGAGCTAACAAGTTGTCAACAAGATGTGAGATTTTTAGGTGTGTGAGATTTTTACCGCTTTAATTTATTCATTTGCCCAGCCTTGCATGAGATCGGTCACGCTAAAATCAACCATGCATTTAATCCTCTGCGCGCAATGAAATATTTGTCACTTTTAGGGGTCGCGCGTTGCTCCCACCATGCATTATTTTTCCTGAAACTTTGACAGTTTATTAAAAAGCTTTCCTACTTTTAGACAGTTAAATAACATCTCAATTTCAGCTTCACATTTTTGCGCGCAAGCCCTCTCAATATCAGTGGAAAGGAACCACCCCCCCGGTAACATAATTTCGTTAATGAAAAACAAAACTTAACCTAGGTTTACCAGATAAGTCTTAACTATCTCTAGGAACACCAAAAATTGCCAAATTCTGCAAAATATCCTGAAAAACGGAAATTTTACATTTGGGACATTTTTTTTGATACACCCTGTAGTACACAAGCTAGCCTTTTAAAACTATATAGTTTTAAAAATATTTGTTGAATTTATTGCTTTTTATAAACATTGAACTGTTAGTTTCTGTGGATATTTATCAAAATCGAAACTTTGCCGGTTTTTTGTATTCAATAATTCAAATATTTTTAATGACGAGTAGGTGTACGGTAAAGTGCAAAATTTCCTATTTTTAATATCTGTGCGTATGTTTTAGCATGCTCTGATTAGAAATAATAATATATATTTACGTATTATGGTAATAAAGTATTTGTACATTACTTATTTGACATTAGACTTGGATGGCAAGCAAGACCCTCGCCACAGGAGGCAGGATGGAGTTTCCTCAACGTATTTGCAAACCAGTTTCCTCAAAAATATTTGCATATTTTTTAAAGTAACTGATTCCTGAAGCCATTGCATTACCAGAAATTTGGGACATTTTGCGTCCGCGTTCGTGGGCAGCGTCCGCTTCTTGACCCAGGGAATTGGTGAAAATTTCATAAAATGGCTCGATGGTATAATTATGCAATTATAATTATGCTTCAAATGTATATGGCCGGATGCTTAACACACTGAAGCAGGGCCGTGCCGACCGATATTTTATTGGGGGGGTGTCACAAAATTTTGGGCCCCTCAACACTTTATCGACTTTTGGGCCCCCTTAAAAGTCGCAAGCTATTTAATGTTTCAGTAAATCTTTTGCAGTTACAAATAATTAGAATCTAACCATTGCAAGTTTAATTTTGCCCAAACGAAGGAATGTACAGTCATATCAATTTAATGCGCCTGTGTTTAATTCCAGACCACGCCTTGCCAAGGTTTTGGAGATCAACCTTCTCAGCCAAATCTTTTTCGCATGCCAAAAGCATAAGAGAATCAAGTCTTTTATTGTCCATTGAATTTCTACAGCGGGACTTGACAAACTTAAGCTTACTAAAACTTAAGTTTTGAATAAATGAATAAATACCCGGCTTAATTTGTCTTTAATCCTGCTTAGAATCTTTCAATATGATGAAAATGACAGACATTTGAGCCCACAGTTGATGTGATCAAAATAAGCGCAAAAAACTTCATGTAAGTCGTGCTTCAAAGGGGGAGAAAACGAGAAGAAAACGCTAGTTTAAGAAGACATTAGGGGAAAAAAACCAGTTGAAAATCGAAAAATGTTGGTTATTTTCTTCATAAATATAATTATTTTTAGCTTTGTTGTTAAATCAAATAACTGAAATAAGGCAAGTTCTTCCCCAAAAGCAGGGCCCCTTAGGATTTATTTTGGGGGGGTGATACACCCCCCCACACCCCCCCAGGAGGTACGGCCCTGCACTGAAGAATTATGAAATTTCAAACGCTGTGGGAACCGTGGCGGTAAAAAATACGAAGATATTTATGAGTTATATCGGTAGCTATATCACAACCAAAGACATTTCCAACTCCGAACTTTGCATCGTCCAAAAGGAAAGTGGTGTATTTAACCAGATTGTAGAGCATGTTTACCGATATTACTATGGTTTATATAGCCGAATCATTCAAATTGGACTTGTATATAAATCGCACTCAGGAACCTAGAGGATTTGCTAGTGAGTGGATATATTTTGTTATAACTCTTCCTTTCTGAGCGATTTACAGAATTCGAACTCCGAACCAAGAAAAAAACACACATAGGAAGCGTAATTTAAACTTTTGTGATTAAGCCATATTGTTTCGCATGAAATTTGGCCGCCATGTTTGTTTTTATCAAGACGCCATCTTGTCCCAAATTTCTGGTAATGGTATATTATACTTTATAGGAATTTGATTATCAAACTGGAGCTAAACTGAGGTATTGGCCGGAAAGTCGTATCAAACAGAGTGAATTATAGGAAAGAGGTGCAGCTAGCTGTTGATTCTTGGGATGACGAAGTCAATTCAACAAGTGACTGAAATACTGGTATTATACAAGAATATTCATGCACCAGTTAATTTTTACCATATGAATGCAAAGAAACTTTTCTTACGAACTGATTATTAGGCTATATACTCAGAAAGGAAAATACATAATTATGTTCTTGTACTGAGCCTTTAGTAATCTTGGTACTTCAAGTGTGAAGTTTGTATTTTATTGCTAACCTTTGAATTTGTTTTTAAAATAATATGATTTTTACATCAAACTTTGTGTTGTTTGTTCTTTGTTTCACAATCTCCGGGAAAACACGCGTGTTTTCAAGCGAGATTTAATGCGGGCCATGTTTGCAGCAAGCTTGTCGCGACAAGCTTGTAACGGCCTTGTTATAACAAGCTTGGAACAGCTCAAGTTCAACAAGCTTGTTGCAAGTTGTTGTCAGACTTGTAGCAAGCTTGTTGGCAACAACCTTGGTACAGCATTGTCACAGCAACCTTGCTACAAGTCTGTCAACAACTTGCTACAAGTCCGTCACAACAACTTGGGACAAGCGGTGCGAATAAATCTTGCAACAAGCTTGTTGAAACGAGCTTGCGACAAGCTTGCTGCAGGCTTGTTACAACTCGTGCGTTTTACGTGTGTATAAAAGTGATCCGAAAGGTTCAAGGTCATTCTATATTTGATTTCGTCGAAGCAAATTCGGAAGTTTTCAACGGAGGTTTTCACTGAGATTTTGTTTATTTTTTAAAGGTATTGTACTATTCAATTTGTATTTTTATTTTATTCGTACTAACATGAGTAGTACTGTTCCACATATACTGATTTTCGGCCATTCGTTTGTTCGCCGTTTACGGGACGATTTGGATAGCAATTTTGATCCCCCCGCTAAACAAAATTTTAATTTGGCATCGTCAGGTCATGTTAATTTGCACGAAATTGGCGGGTGAACGGTAGATAAGGTCTTTCAATACGATTTACCTTTCCTTAAAAGTCAACGTCCGGACATAGTGGTCCTAGAAATGGGGACAAATGATCTATCTGTGTTGTCTCCCGAGGCGGCGGGCTCTCGTTTGGAAGAACTTGTTGCGTTTTTAAAGCACGACTTGCATGTTGAGACGGTCGCCGTGTGTCAGGTGATTGACAGCCGGTGTATCCGTCATTTGCAAATCCCTGATGCTGAGTTTAATAAAAGAGCGGCGCTTTTACGTCAGTATTTGTCAGTTGTGCTTGACAATATGCCTGGTGTTTTCCTTTGGGAACATCGCGCATTTCACAAAGCTGGCCATAATCAGTTGTTGTCCTGTGATGGGGTTCACTGTAATCCGCAAGGACAGTTCATTTTGTAAAAGCTATCGGGGAGCAATCTTGAAAGCTCTCTCCTTTTTAGCTCGCCTGCACTTTAGTGCAAGAGAGCTATTGCTATAGTCTTGGCGTCGCGTCCGCGTCCGCGTCCCCGTCCCCGTCCCCGTCCCCGTCCCCGTCCCCGTCCCCGTCCCCGTCCCCGTCCCGTCCCCGTCCCCGTCCCCGTCCCCGTCCCCGTCCCCGTCCCCGTCCCCGTCCCCGTCCCCGTCCCCGTCCCCGTCCCCGTCCCCGTCCCCGTCCCCGTCCCCGTCCCCGTCCCCGTCCCCGTCCCGTCCCGTCCCCGTCCCCGTCCCGTCCCCGTCCCCGTCCCCGTCCCCGTCCCCGTCCCCGTCCCCGTCCCCGTCCCCGTCCCGTCCCCCCCGTCCCCGTCCCCGTCCCCGTCCCCGTCCCCGTCCCCGTCCCCGTCCCCGTCCCCGTCCCCGTCCCCGTCCCCGTCCCCGTCCCCGTCCCCGTCCCCGTCCCCGTCCCCGTCCCGTCCCCGTCCCCGTCCCCGTCCCCGTCCCCGTCCCCGTCCCCGTCCCCGTCCCCGTCCCCGTCCCCGTCCCCGTCCCCGTCCGCGTCCACACTACATGATAAGTAGAATGTTAAGATGCCACTTTTATTTTCCCATTATTTTCAACTTATCTACTTAAGGAGTCTATCTGTTGCAAAAGAACCATTTACCAGGGGGGGGTGAACATTATACAACAAAATATAATGATAAGGTCAATGTTAAAATGCTATATTTTTTCTATACTTTGGCTTTATATCAGAGGAATCATTATCATAAGTCATCAATATGCATTGTGACTATTATTGCATTTGGTACACATTATACAATAAAAAGAGAGTTTTGCTCAAAATTATCAAATGATAAGGTGAATGTTAAGCTAATTAGCATAATAATAAGGTCAAGTTAAGATGTTATATTTTTTAAATATTTTGGCTTTGCATCAGAAGATTCATCATAAATATAGCTCATCGATAAGTCTTGTGACTATATGGTGACATTTAGTACACATTTACACAAAAATAATGGCAATTTGTTCAAAATTATCAAATGATAAGGTGAATGTTAAGCTAATTAGCATAATGATAAGGTCAATGTTAAGATGTTATATTTTTTAAATATTATGGCTTTACATCAGAGGAATCATCATAAATATAAGTCATGGATATGCATTGTGACTATTCAGTGCCATTTGGTACACATTTATACAATAATAAAGAGAGCTTTGCTCAAAATTAGCAAATGATAAGGCAAATGTTAAGCTTATTAGCATCATGATAAGGTCAATGTTAGAGTCATCCAGAGCTATCACGCTCATTACGATTTTCAGGGCTATTGTGTAGGGATTAGGGCTTGTACTATATCGCGTATTGTCTAGTGTATTGTCTGGCTTCGTACTTGTGTGTCTTGTTCAGATCTGTGTGACAGAGCAAAATTTAGGCCACGGTTACTTCGACGGGTAAAAATATATGTCTAGATGGGACAAGATCGTTTATTAGCTGTTTTCAACACACAGTGGGTTGGCCAGCGTGTTTTATGTACTTTTGCCTATTTTTATGTCGGCTACCTTTGTTGTATGCCATTCACTAAAAACTGTATTGTCTTTATTACTTTCACATTAGAATTATAGTTATTATTCATTGTCTGTCTATATAATTTCCATCGCATTAGCGTTTTACTCGCGCTGGTAGCTGCCTGTCGAGTTTCTTCCTAGATCATCAATCAACAATCATGCCTGTCACCCGACCAAGCACTAGAATTCAACGCCGTGCCCGAACGACACCTTGGCCTCAAAGTCAACGGCATCAAGTTCAAAATCAAGCTCCAACATCAGCCTCACCCAGGAACGACACTGTGGTTTCTTCGCCTTCTGTTTCTGGCTTGAACGACGACAACATCGCGCGAATTGCAACTGCCGTGGCCCAAGCTGTGGTTGGAGTCAATGGCAATACGGACGCAGCACCAGCCTTCCTCGTCAACGTCGCCGTCGGAAAGAAGGGAAGTACCAGTTAATTATAATAGTTCGGAGGTTGATGCCCAAGTGCAGGGGCCAGTGGCATCAGCCTTGGAACATTTAGCGGGTGAGCCAAACATAAGTCTGGCAGTGGAACGTCCACGTCCTTTATGCACTGACTTTAATTCAATTGCCATCCCTATTGATGCTCAAGTTAGCGCAAAGCTAAAAGCAAAAATTTGGGCCAATGAATTCGTTGAATTGGGTTCCCTACTCAGTCCAAAAGGGGGCGATAGCCGTTATCAGTTATCTGTTAGTCAGCATGAAGGCTCAGTTCCCACACTGTCTTTGGAACCCACTAGTAGAGTTAAACCTATAAACACCATTGAGACATGGACGTCCGCTTTCCAGATTTTTGTTGGAGTATATACCAGCAAATTCCCCCAGGAGGCACCTGCATTAATGAAGTATTCTGAGGTTGTTCGAGATTTAGCTGCCCGCGGCGCCAACTGGCGATTTTACGACACGCAGTTTCGATACTTACGCCAAACAAAATTATAAGATATGCCGTGGGGGACCACTCATTTTGAATTGTGGATTCGGGCTCAAAATTTTAATCGCAGCACGAATCGTTCTGCCCCTGGACCCGCACAATCTCAGTCCGCCTCGTCGGGGATATTTGTCCCTCTGGGTTTCTGTCGTGTCTTTCATAGAGGGTTTAAATGCTCGGGTTGTTCTTTTAAGCACGCTTGTTTTAAATGTGGATCTCCACATCCGGCCAAAGCATGTAATTTTAGTCCCTCAGGCCAGTCATTTAAACCTTCTGTGAAATCAGGCCAAGCCGCTACCGGAAATACTCCCAACTCCCGTAAAAATTAATTGTTTAATGCCTTTGTTGCAAGGATATGATGCTGCAATTGTTTTAAAATTATTTGAGGGTTTTAATTACGGTTTTCCCCTTCATTTTGAGGGCGTTCTCCACTCGTTTTGTTCTAACAATTTAGCTTTGGCGAATCAGAATCCTGAGGTGGTTAGTGCTAAACTGGGTAAAGAAATTGCGGCAGGTAGAATTGGAGGGCCATTTGACCGCATCCCATTCCCCAATTTTCATGTTTCACCATTAGGGGTTGTACCTAAAAAAGTTCTGGGTGACTTTCGGCTAATTCACCATTTATCCTTTCCAAAAGGGTCATCCATCAATGATGGTATTTCCTCGGAAAATACTTCGGTTTCTTATAGTCGAGTAGATGATGCCATTGCCATTATTAAACGTTTGGGGCGAGGTTGTTTTTTTGCGAAGACTGAAATTAAGAGCGCATTCCGGATTATTCCCATACGTCCTAGCGATTACCCCTTATTGGGGATTTCAAGGCAAGGCAACTATTATTTTGACCGCGCTATGCCGATGGATTGTGCATCTTCCTGCCGCACTTTTGAAATGTTTAGCACCGCCCTTGAATGGGTAGCTAAGACGCGTTTATAAACATACAGCATATTATTCATATCCTTGACGACTATCTCATCGGAGGCGTATCGTACGACCAATGTTGCGTTGCTTTACAAAATTTTATAGCTCTGTGTAACTATTTAGGGGTGCCAATTGCCCATGAGAAAACAGCCGGCCCTTCGAATATCCTGACTTTTGCCGGTATCGAGCTTGACACAACAGCGATGGAAGCTCGTTTACCCAATGATAAAATCGTCAAAACGGGATCTATTCTTACCGAAATGCTTAAAAGGA
The DNA here is from genome assembly GCF_004324835.1 of Dendronephthya gigantea. NCBI lineage: Eukaryota > Metazoa > Cnidaria > Anthozoa > Malacalcyonacea > Nephtheidae > Dendronephthya > Dendronephthya gigantea. Next base: position 21,284 of record NW_021163412.1, read on the forward strand.
AAAAGGTTACTTTAAGAGAGGTTCAATCTTGAATTGGCTTGTTAAATTTTGCTTGTACTGTAGTAGTACCAGGACGGGCTTTTTTGCGTCGCTTGATTGACATCACTAAGGGGATCGCTCTGCTCATTATTCTATCCGATTAACAAGGTCCTTTAAAGCCGATTTAAATCTTTGGAAATCTTTTATTGACGATTTCAATGGCCGCTCGTTTTTTCTTTCTGACAATTGGTTCCCATCCGAGTTTTTAAATTCATACACTGACGCAGCGGCTGGATTTGGCTTTGGGGCCATATTTGGAAATCACTGGTGTCTCGGTGCTTGGCCCGAGGATTGGAAAAAGTTAAACATTGTTATTTTAGAATTTTATCCAATCGTCCTAAGTGTCCTTTTATGGGGTCACCTTATGCAAAATCAACGCATACTATTTTACACAGACAACGCAGCATTGGTCGAGATTATCAATAAGATCACCTCTCGGGATCCCACCGTGATGATATTGGTTCGCCGTTTGGTGCTGGCTTGTTTAAAATTCAATATTTTATTCCGTGCCAAACATGTTCCAGGTGTAAAAAACATTCGGGCTGACGCCTTGTCACGTTTACAGGTTTCGAAATTCCGATCGCTAGCATCCGCGAGCGTCCATTCGTCACCAACGGTGGTTCCCTTCCAGCTTCTACCACGCAATTGGCAGCTATAACTTCCACTCTCCTCCAATCAAGTTTGCAGCCGTCGTCAGTTCCAACTTATCGTCGTGCTTGGCGTTTGTACCAACAATTTTCGCACGAGGTTTTTCACTCAGCGTCAGTTTCGATTCCTATTTCACCATCAGACTTGAGTTTATTTATTGCTTTTATGTTCCAGCATCGGTATGCCTCTTCGACAGCGCTTACGTACGTTTCGGCTCTGGGTTACAGTCACCGCCTGGCCGGTTACTCTGACCCTACCAAAGTTTGTTGGATTATAGAGCTTTTGAAAGGCTATAAAAAAACAGGCAGTAGGATGGATTCTCGCTTACCAATTACCTTGCCGATACTCCGCAATGTTTTGCTACATATACCCTCTCTTAGCTCGACCGCCTATGACGCTAAGCTGTTTAAAGCCATGTGCATCACTGCCTTTTTCGCTTTTTTGAGAGTAGGTGAGATTACTACCTGCACTAGGTCGTCATCCGTGCTCCATATCAACCAGCTAGTTAAGATTGTTGACGCCACGAATGCCGTAGTCGGGTTTAAGATTACGTTTCTGGAATTTAAGCATTCTTACAACCAAAGCCCAGTCGACATAACGTTGTATTACTTGATTATTTAGCTGTCCGCGGTTTTTCCAAAGGGCCTTTGTTTCGACTGAGTTCGGGTTCCGCCGTTTCTCGTTCTTTCTTTATATACCAACGTCTTATCATTAGTTTTTCGGTCCTGTGGCCTAGATCCCTCCAGGTACAAAGGACACAGTTTTCGTATCGGGGCGGCCACTTTCGCGGCGGAACGGGGTTTTTCTGATACCCAGATACGTGCTATGGGGCGCTGGCGATCGGATGCATTTCGCAAATACATTAGAGCTCCTAGTTTAACTTCTTCGTCTCTGTAACTATGTGGAACTGACGGGGGCTGCCTTCTGTGTTTAGCAAGGCAAACGGCCATGCGCTATATTGTCGTAGTTGAAATGCGTAATTGTGTCTGTCGTATAGCTGATGCAGGGGTTAGGCTAGCGACTGCATGATGAGTAGATGATAGGTGTCAAGGTAGCAATTGCCTAGAAGAAGTCGCTCCGTGTTCTAATGCAGGGGCTAGGTTCAGGGTCGGCTTCAGCGCAATCGCGTTTTCCGGGGTACCATTACGTTTAAAACATGATGATGCAAACAATGTGAAGGGTAGTTACTCTACTATAGATTTGCGAATATATATTGCGTAACCTTTCCCGTTTGTCTTGCTTTCTATTTTTCTTCTTTTCTAATAATCTAGTTTTGCCAGCGTTTTCCGAGCCTGATGGGGTGGGGCGGCCTCCTTAGTTCAGTCGGCTGGTGGCGTTTTTTATCACCCCACCTTTTCTGTGCTGTACTAAAATACGAACATTGTAACAATTAGCTATAATTTGTTACTTTTGGTTGAATTAAATTGGCATGTGCCCTGGCACATTGCCATTATTTTATCCAAAAAGTGTCATTGTTTATTGCAGTTGCATGCCTTTAATTTGCCCAGAAAACAGAGCTCACCAGTCTCGGAAACCGCCAGCACTTCCTATAGGGTTCGTAGTTGAAACGGAAGCGATACAATTGCAAATTCTTTTACGATTGAGTATGGAATTAGCAACCATCAGGGGTTATACACAAGATGAATTGTAAAAAATTCAGCCCTCGTAAAATTTATGCAAGAAATTACAAACACTATTCAAAGGATGCTTTTAGATCTGATCTTAGAGGCTTACCATGGGAAGATATTTTGTCTGGTGACCTTAATTCGGCATAGAATACTTTTAAAGATCTAATTAGCAGTATTGTGAATAAACACGCCCCGATGTTTGAAAGGAAAATAACTGGCAGAGATTGTCCTTGGTTAACCTCAGAAATAAGAAGTAAAATAAATCATCGGGATGATTTACTTCGAAAGGCTAGAAAGTCAAAAACCCAGAATGATTGGGATAATTACAAACATGCGCGAAATTTGACCACATCTGCTATACGAAAGTCGAAAGCCAACTATCTTTTTTTAAAGAAACTTCAAAGAGTCCAAAAGATTTCTAGTCTAGGATTAAACGGACTTATCCAGTAAAGGACAAAATTTCCGCTCCTAAATCTTTTCTTATAAATAATTCAATGACTACTGATAAATTATTCATAGCAAATTCATTCTGTGAATATTTTGGATCAGTTGCAAAATCTCTTCAAGATTCAGTAATGAAGTTATGTTTCCCTACAAGGAAAACCTATTCCTTTAATTTCCTCACAGATTTTGTTAATCCTTCAGGTTTGAGATTCCCTTTCCAAGAAGTGAATCAACAGCAAATTCTCCAAATTGTGAGGTCGCTTAAATCATCAAAAAGTTCTGGACTTGACGAGATTCCGCCAAGATTGATAATTGATGCAGCTGATGAGCTAATAGTCCCTTTAACTATGTTGATAAATTCTAGCCTCCACTCAGGAACATTTCCGACGTGTGAGAAACAAACAAAAGTCTTACCCGTGTTGTGAGTAATGAAAAATCAAAGCTTGACAACTATCGCCCTATATCTGCTACAACTGTTTTCTCAAAGATCGTTGAAAAGGTTGTATATAATCAATTATGTGACTATCTTGAATCTAATAATCTGATGTCCAAACCAATTTGGATTCAGACCTAATAGATCTACTAACCATGCAGTTATTCGACTGGTTGATGATATACGAATCAATATGGATAACGGCCTCCTTACAGGAGTGGTATTTATGGATTTTAGAAAGGTGTTTGACACGATACAACATGCTTGCCTGTTAGAAAAATTACCCTATTATGGAATCGAGTCTGTTAAACTAGAATGGATAAAAGATTATTTATTCAATCGTAGCCAAACAGTAATATTCGACAATGTTAAATCATCACCGCTATCTGTTACACATGGAGTCCCGCAAGGATCTGTCTTAGGTCCTTTACTTTTTAATATTTTAATTAATGACATTTCTCAAGTTGTGGACAAGGCTGAAATCATTCTATATGCTGACGATACTGCCATATATTATGCACATAAAGATCCGAAGAAGATTCAAGAAATACTTGAAAATCAGTGCAATATTATATATGAATGGCTTGGGGATAACAATCTTTACCTAAATCTAAATAAAGGGAAAACAGAATTCGTACTCTTTGGAACTTCCCAACGGTTGTCGAAGGCAGAAAAGTTTGAAATTTCAATAAACGAAGCTGTTGTTAATGAATCATGCCAGTATACTTACTTAGGTGTCACTCTTGAGTCTTGACCATCATTTCAATTTGCATGAACATTTAACTACAGTGTTCAAGAAAGCTACATCGCGTTTGAGGCTCCTGCAGAGAATTAGAGTCAATTTAACTCCATACGTAGCCTTCTGTATTTACAATGTTATGATAAAATCACAAATGACGCATTGTAGTATTATACTACTAGGACTATCCCGTCACTGGGTTGAGAAGTTAGAACGCGTTCATGAGAAGGCAAATATTCTTTGCGGGGGTCAAAAAGCCGAAGAATGGACGGCCATTGCTGACACTATTAAAAGAAATGCTATGATAGTTTTTAAGTCCTTATATTACACCAAACCAGAACTTTTTAATGACTTTTTTTCTAGATTAACCCATAGTTACTGATACAACTCGTGGGAACTGCTCGCTGTTGAGTCTACCTCGTATGAGAACCGAAGTTGGGCGTAAAAGTTTTAAATATCAAGGAGCACTTATTTTCAACAGTTTACCAGCTGAGATTAGAAATGAAACATCATTTATAAGATTTAAGAATAGCTTAGAAAATCGTATTTTTTAAGTCTATTTTCAGACTGTATATAGTTAAGTTTGAACAAATAGCTTTTATCATTTTGATTACTGTTATATATTTAACTTATATATTTAGCATGATATTTGTATCATAATTGTTATCTATACTTTTTATCTATATATTCTCAAACTTAACAGGTCCTTGATTGATACCAGTATATAACATAATACTGAACAAGTATAACCTGTATAAAGATTGATATAATATAATAATAATAAGCCGGCTGTGAAACTCCTTTACTCTCCAAGGCTGACCGGATAATCGACATGCCATTAGTTGAAGCTTTCTTTCCAGTGAGTGACGCTTGTCTGGATCGATTGGCAGGTAAATTGTTCTCTCTCTTTGTGGAGCATTACAGGTTGCTCTATGAGCATCCTCGCTAACTGTGAATACCAAGGTTGTTATCGCTTCCACTTTCCCGTAAAATTTTTGTAGAACTGGTGCTATGAGACTAAAAGGAGGGAAAGCGTAGATGAGAGAATAATTCAATTCAGTGTGAATGCAATCAATAGCAATAGCCTTAGGGTCAGGCCACCATGAGACACATGCAAGGTTTGATAATTTAATCTGGAGGCAAACATGTCAATGTCAGGTTCCCCCATAGTTTGACAATATCCGAGTAGATGGCTTCATTTAGTTTCCACATAGTCATGGTGGCATCAAAATAACCCCTAGCAAGCTTCAGTGCTGATGATTTATCAATCTCTAATTGCCTATAATAAAGTTCCCCAAACTACCCCCGGGAAGCACGACACCATGTGGCCTATCAGCTTGGCCACTAGTCGAATGGGCAATGATGAATGACTGAGTACCGACTCAGCAACTTCTCTAAGTTTGTTGATTTTATCATTGGTAAGAGACAAAGTCATATCTATTGAATTGAGTATAAAACTTAGATGTTGTATAGTCTGCGTAGGGATGGTAACAGACTTGTCCTCATGAGGGTAAAGCCCTAAATCACTCAGGAGATTATACGTGTCTACAATGTTAGCTTTGCACTCCTCATAAGAGTACCCCACTAACCACGAGTCATCCAGGTAGGTGCTGGATAGATGCCCTTTCTCTCTAAGATAGGCAAAAACAGGTTTCATGACCTTGGTAAATAACCGTGGTGCACAAGCTAAACCCTGAGCAATGCACGTGAAATGGTAAAGTTTGCCCCTAGCAAATTTCAGATGTACCGGGATGGAGTAATATGCATCATGGAGGTCAATAGACCCCATATAACAGTTATGCCTTCATAAGTTGAGTGCATGTATGGATGGAATCCATTTTGAAGTGATTATAGTTAACCCATTTATTCAATCTTTTAGGTTAAGGATCATGCGAAAAGTCCCGTCTTTCTTCTGTTAAGAAAAACAGGTGAGATAAACTGATTTGGTTCATGAGAGGATTCTACAATGATGCCTTTTCTGAGAAATTTCTCTATTTGTAGAGAAATATTGGTGTCCTCAAACGAAGAACACCTCGGTCCAGATGGAACTTTTAACTGAACTGGTTGAATAAAAAAGTCAATCTTATAACCAGTTATAGCTGTAAGATAGTACTATCAGAAGTTAGTCTATGCCAGGCATCTATGTAATTCTTAACATTGCCTGCCATGAAGGTGCTGTATTCAACAGAATCACTTTCATCATAACAAGGGAATGCTATATCCCTATCATAGGCACTACTTACGCTGGAGGAAGTAGTATCTACTTCTGTTTTCCTTTCTTGTTCCCCATTGACTGACTGTTGTATCTTTGTTTGGAAGCTGCAGTCTTGTCTGTAAACCGAGGGCGGTCCCATTGCTGCCAATGGTTCCTCCCCGGCGTTGGGATAAAAAATGCCCACATGGTACAGTTTTTTCCCTGTCAAACCCTTTTGCTGTGGTTGAATTTTGAGTTGTTTGGAGGCCTTGTTGCTCTCCTTAACAGTTTTGAGGCGTTCAATTTAGTCTTCCCCAAAAAGTTCACCCTCGACAGGGTGCTTATTGTTGGCAGAGAGTTTTATAGTCTCTCAAGGTCAGCCTTGAACAGGTCCGACGGCACATATTCAATGTATGGTTGGCTCCTGCCATAAGCACCATCGCGTTTGATAATCCCTCCCTGCATAGTGTGGCTTTGTCAGGCATGTCAGACGAGCCCTCAATTGCTTCACCTACAGCACCTGCAAGTGTTGCCACAGGGGTTGGCTTTTATCAACATCTCTTGCATTTTTTGCAAGCGAGCATCCATGGCTCTGGTTGATTTTTGGCTAATGTCCCAGATTTCCTGGTTGACTTTCGTTACTTTTAACAATTTCCAATTTTCTGGTCGGTGAATTTTTTCCTTTCTAGAGGTGGCAGTCGTTTCATTTAAGCCATGAGCAAGAATGCTGTTTAGTCGACTCGATTTTCTCTGGCAATGCAGCTCCAGTTTGTTCGTTTTCCGTAACTTCGAGTATAAGGGAATCCACGATACCCCCCTCGGTCTCTGAACTGTGAAGTTTTTTGTTTTTTCGCGGCTGGCGCGGTAATAGACAGATCGTCAGTGTGACTGCTGTTTTCACCATGGAATCGCTTCTCAACAGGTCAACTTCGGCTCCAGAAAGCTCTTGGTCGTAAGCCGCTTTCAGTTCGCGAACGATGGGGACCACCCTGCAACGTCGCGGACAATAGACGTTAATTTGTCTATCTTCGCATTAATTCTGCTTTCGAGATCGTCACTAAGGTTTGACCTTTTTCCGAAGCGTCCAACTCTGCACTGCGAGGTCGTTTCTCGCTCGCTTTCTTCCCTCGACCACTGGTCTCGATCGAAGTTTTTTTCTTTTCCATTTGTACCTGGCTTCGGCATCGCCGAACCAGAAAATTCATTACTGGACGAGCACTAGTTCGAAATCATTTTGGTTTCGAGCTCGTCCATGATTTTCACCGCGGGATATTTCCTCTATCCAGAAAATATTTCGCAAACAACCTAGTCAGGAGTAATTCACAATTACCTTAAATTGCTGGATTGGTATCGATTGAAGCTCGATGTGTCCGGAAAAGGAAGATATTTGAAGAAAAATTTTGTTCGAAACGATCAAAAAACCAAAAAGCTGTCCAGCGAAGCGTGTTAAAAATGATCAGCGCAGCGCATGCGTGCTCTCTCATGGAATCTCTGCGGTGGTAAGACTGATAGAATTATTATGTAATCATAGAGTATACTTGAACAGTACCCTAAGAACGAATATAGATGTTTTTGAGACGGGAGTATCGATTCGGCGCCAGAATAAATTGATTCGCGCGCTATTTCAATTGTTTATATAACTAGAACTGCATCTCGTGTATAGACATCACACTTAAAATATTTCTAAAATTATGCGTTTAAACATATGACATATTATGATAACCGCTTAACCTTGAAAGCTTTTCACCTATTAATGTCAGGATATATTTGGTATCCATTTTGTTTAAGCCCGTTTTCCACTAGGCGAATTTATTCGCGCGAACAGATAAAGTAGCCATTCTACTTTTTCGCAGCGAATTTCTTCGCAAACCAATCAAATCACCGGATTTCAGATATCGCTTTGCGTCGCACGAAAAATTCGCCTAATGGAAAACGGGCTTAAACAAAATGGATACCAAATATATCCTGACATTAATAGGTGAAAAGCTTTCAAGGTTAAGCGGTTATCATAATATGTCATATGTTTAAACGCATAATTTTAGAAATATTTTAAGTGTGATGTCTATACACGAGATGCAGTTCTAGTTATATAAACAATTGAAATAGCGCGCGAATCAATTTATTCTGGCGCCGAATCGATACTCCCGTCTCAAAAACATCTATATTCGTTCTTAGGGTACTGTTCAAGTATACTCTATGATTACATAATAATTCTATCAGTCTTACCACCGCAGAGATTCCATGAGAGAGCACGCATGCGCTGCGCTGATCATTTTTAACACGCTTCGCTGGACAGCTTTTTGGTTTTTTGATCGTTTCGAACAAAATTTTTCTTCAAATATCTTCCTTTTCCGGACACATCGAGCTTCAATCGATACCAATCCAGCAATTTAAGGTAATTGTGAATTACTCCTGACTAGGTTGTTTGCGAAATATTTTCTGGATAGAGGAAATATCCCGCGGTGAAAATCATGGACGAGCTCGAAACCAAAAATGATTTCGAACTAGTGCTCGTCCAGTAATGAATTTTCTGGTTCGGCGATGCCGAAGCCAGGTACAAATGGAAAAGAAAAAAACTTCGATCGAGACCAGTGGTCGAGGGAAGAAAGCGAGCGAGAAACGACCTCGCAGTGCAGAGTTGGACGCTTCGGAAAAAGGTCAAACCTTAGTGGACGATCTCGAAAGCAGAATTAATGCGAAGATAGACAAATTAACGTCTATTGTCCGCGACGTTGCAGGGGTGGTCCCCATCGTTCGCGAACTGAAAGCGGCTTACGACCAAGAGCTTTCTGGAGCCGAAGTTGACCTGTTGAGAAGCGATTCCAATGGTGAAAACAGCAGTCACACTGACGATCTGTCTATTACCGCGCCAGCCGCGAAAAAACAAAAAACTTCACAGTTCAGAGACCGAGGGGGGTATCGTGGATTCCCTTATACTCGAAGTTACGGAAAACGAACAAACTGGAGCTGCATTGCCAGAGAAAATCGAGTCGATACTAAACAGCATTCTTGCTCATGGCTTAAATGAAACGACTGCCACCTCTAGAAAGGAAAAAATTCACCGACCAGAAAATTGGAAATTGTTAAAAGTAACGAAAGTCAACCAGGAAATCTGGGACATTAGCCAAAAATCAACCAGAGCCATGGATGCTCGCTTGCAAAAAATGCAAGAGATGTTGATAAAAGCCCAACCCCTGTGGCAACACTTGCAGGTGCTGTAGGTGAAGCAATTGAGGGCTCGTCTGACATGCCTGACAAAGCCACACTATGCATGGGAGGGATTATCAAACGCGATGGTGCTTATGGCAGGAGCCAACCATGCATTGAATATGTGCCGTCGGGACCTGTTCAAGGCTGACCTTGAGAACGACTATAAAACTCTCTCCAACAATAAGCACCCTGTCGAGGGTGAACTTTTTGGGGAAGACTAAATTGAACGCCTCAAAACTGTTAAGGAGAGCAACAAGGCCTCCAAACAACTCAAACATTCAACCACAGCAAAAGGGTTTGACAGGGAAAAAACTGTACCATGTGGGCATTTTTTATCCTTACGCTGGGGGAGGAACCATTGGCAGCAATGGGAGCGCCCTCGGTTTACAGACAAGACTGCAGCTTCCAAACAAAGATACAACAGTCAGTCAATGGGGAGCAAGAAAGGAAAACAGAAGTAGATACTACTTCCTCCAGCGTAAGTAGTGCCTATGATAGGGATATAAGCATTCCCTTGTTATATGATGAAAGTGATTCTGTTGAATACAGCACCTTCATGGCAGGCAATGTTAAGAATTACATAGATGCCTGGCATAGACTAACTTCTGATAGTACTATCTTAACAGCTATAACTGGTTATAAGATTGACTTTTTTATTCAACCAGTTCAGTTAAAAGTACCATCTGGACCGAGGTGTTCTTCGGTTGAGGACACCAATATTTCTCTACAAATAGAGAAATTTCTCAGAAAAGGCATCATTGTAGAATCCTCTCATGAACCAAATCAGTTTATCTCACCTGTTTTTCTTAAACAGAAGAAAGACGGGACTTTTCGCATGATCCTTAACCTAAAAGATTTGAATAAATGGGTTAACTATAATCACTTCAAAATGGATTCCATCCATACATGCACTCAACTTATGAAGCATAACTGTTATATGGGGTCTATTGACCTCCATGATGCATATTACTCCATCCCGGTACATCTGAAATTTGCTAGGGGCGGCAAACTTTACCAATTCACGTGCATTGCTCAGGGTTTAGCTTGTGCACCACGGTTATTTACCAAGGTCATGAAACCTGTTTTTGCCTATCTTAGAGAGAAAGGGCATCTATCCAGCACCTACCTGGATGACTCGTGGTTAGTGGGGTACTCTTATGAGGAGTGCAAATCTAACATTGTAGACACGTATAATCTCCTGAGTGATTTAGGGCTTTACCCTCATGAGGACAAGTCTGTTACCATCCCTACGCAGACTATACAACATCTAAGTTTTATACTCAATTCAATAGATATGACTTTGTCTCTTACCAATGATAAAATTAACAAACTTAGAGAAGTTGCTGAGTCGGTACTCAGTCATTCATCATTGCCCATTCGACTAGTGGCCAAGCTGATAGGCCACATGGTGTCGTGCTTCCCGGGGGTAGAGTTTGGGGAACTTTATTATAGGCAATTAGAGATTGATAAATCATCAGCACTGAAGCTTGCTAGGGGTTATTTTGATGCCACCATGACTATGTGGAAACTAAATGAAGCCATCTACTCGGATATTGTCAAACTATGGGGGGAACCTGACATTGACATGTTTGCCTCCAGATTAAATTATCAAACCTTGCCATGTGTCTCATGGTGGCCTGACCCTAAGGCTATTGCTATTGATGCATTCACACTGAATTGGAATTATTCTCTCATCTACGCTTTCCCTCCTTTTAGTCTCATAGCACCAGTTCTACAAAAAATTTTACGGGAGAAAGTGGAAGCGATAACAACCTTGGTATTCACAGTTAGCGAGGATGCTCATAGAGCAACCTGTAATGCTCCCACAAAGAGAGAGAACAATTTACCTGCCAATCGATCCAGACAAGCGTCACTCACTGGAAAGAAAGCTTCAACTAATGGCATGTCGATTATCCGGTCAGCCTTGGAGAGTAAAGGAGTTTCACAGCCGGCTTATTATTATTATTATTATATTCAATCTTTATACAGGTTATACTTGTTCAGTATTATGTTATATACTGGTATCAATCAAGGACCTGTTAAGTTTGAGAATATATAGATAAAAAGTATAGATAACAATTATGATACAAATATCATGCTAAATATATAAGTTAAATATATAACAGTAATCAAAATGATAAAAGCTATTTGTTCAAACTTAACTATATACAGTCTGAAAATAGACTTAAAAAATACGATTTTCTAAGCTATTCTTAAATCTTATAAATGATGTTTCATTTCTAATCTCAGCTGGTAAACTGTTGAAAATAAGTGCTCCTTGATATTTAAAACTTTTACGCCCAACTTCGGTTCTCATACGAGGTAGACTCAACAGCGAGCAGTTCCCACGAGTTGTATCAGTAACTATGGGTTAATCTAGAAAAAAAGTCATTAAAAAGTTCTGGTTTGGTGTAATATAAGGACTTAAAAACTATCATAGCATTTCTTTTAATAGTGTCAGCAATGGCCGTCCATTCTTCGGCTTTTTGACCCCCGCAAAGAATATTTGCCTTCTCATGAACGCGTTCTAACTTCTCAACCCAGTGACGGGATAGTCCTAGTAGTATAATACTACAATGCGTCATTTGTGATTTTATCATAACATTGTAAATACAGAAGGCTACGTATGGAGTTAAATTGACTCTAATTCTCTGCAGGAGCCTCAAACGCGATGTAGCTTTCTTGAACACTGTAGTTAAATGTTCATGCAAATTGAAATGATGGTCAAGACTCAAGAGTGACACCTAAGTAAGTATACTGGCATGATTCATTAACAACAGCTTCGTTTATTGAAATTTCAAACTTTTCTGCCTTCGACAACCGTTGGGAAGTTCCAAAGAGTACGAATTCTGTTTTCCCTTTATTTAGATTTAGGTAAAGATTGTTATCCCCAAGCCATTCATATATAATATTGCACTGATTTTCAAGTATTTCTTGAATCTTCTTCGGATCTTTATGTGCATAATATATGGCAGTATCGTCAGCATATAGAATGATTTCAGCCTTGTCCACAACTTGAGAAATGTCATTAATTAAAATATTAAAAAGTAAAGGACCTAAGACAGATCCTTGCGGGACTCCATGTGTAACAGATAGCGGTGATGATTTAACATTGTCGAATATTACTGTTTGGCTACGATTGAATAAATAATCTTTTATCCATTCTAGTTTAACAGACTCGATTCCATAATAGGGTAATTTTTCTAACAGGCAAGCATGTTGTATCGTGTCAAACACCTTTCTAAAATCCATAAATACCACTCCTGTAAGGAGGCCGTTATCCATATTGATTCGTATATCATCAACCAGTCGAATAACTGCATGGTTAGTAGATCTATTAGGTCTGAATCCAAATTGGTTTGGACATCAGATTATTAGATTCAAGATAGTCACATAATTGATTATATACAACCTTTTCAACGATCTTTGAGAAAACAGTTGTAGCAGATATAGGGCGATAGTTGTCAAGCTTTGATTTTTCATTACTCACAACACGGGTAAGACTTTTGTTTGTTTCTCACACGTCGGAAATGTTCCTGAGTGGAGGCTAGAATTTATCAACATAGTTAAAGGGACTATTAGCTCATCAGCTGCATCAATTATCAATCTTGGCGGAATCTCGTCAAGTCCAGAACTTTTTGATGATTTAAGCGACCTCACAATTTGGAGAATTTGCTGTTGATTCACTTCTTGGAAAGGGAATCTCAAACCTGAAGGATTAACAAAATCTGTGAGGAAATTAAAGGAATAGGTTTTCCTTGTAGGGAAACATAACTTCATTACTGAATCTTGAAGAGATTTTGCAACTGATCCAAAATATTCACAGAATGAATTTGCTATGAATAATTTATCAGTAGTCATTGAATTATTTATAAGAAAAGATTTAGGAGCGGAAATTTTGTCCTTTACTGGATAAGTCCGTTTAATCCTAGACTAGAAATCTTTTGGACTCTTTGAAGTTTCTTTAAAAAAAGATAGTTGGCTTTCGACTTTCGTATAGCAGATGTGGTCAAATTTCGCGCATGTTTGTAATTATCCCAATCATTCTGGGTTTTTGACTTTCTAGCCTTTCGAAGTAAATCATCCCGATGATTTATTTTACTTCTTATTTCTGAGGTTAACCAAGGACAATCTCTGCCAGTTATTTTCCTTTCAAACATCGGGGCGTGTTTATTCACAATACTGCTAATTAGATCTTTAAAAGTATTCTATGCCGAATTAAGGTCACCAGACAAAATATCTTCCCATGGTAAGCCTCTAAGATCAGATCTAAAAGCATCCTTTGAGTGTTTGTAATTTCTTGCATAAATTTTACGAGGGCTGAATTTTTTACAATTCATCTTGTGTATAACCCCTGATGGTTGCTAATTCCATACTCAATCGTAAAAGAATTTGCAATTGTATCGCTTCCGTTTCAACTACGAACCCTATAGGAAGTGCTGGCGGTTTCCGAGACTGGTGAGCTCTGTTTTCTGGGCAAATTAAAGGCATGCAACTGCAATAAACAATGACACTTTTTGGATAAAATAATGGCAATGTGCCAGGGCACATGCCAATTTAATTCAACCAAAAGTAACAAATTATAGCTAATTGTTACAATGTTCGTATTTTAGTACAGCACAGAAAAGGTGGGGTGATAAAAAACGCCACCAGCCGACTGAACTAAGGAGGCCGCCCCACCCCATCAGGCTCGGAAAACGCTGGCAAAACTAGATTATTAGAAAAGAAGAAAAATAGAAAGCAAGACAAACGGGAAAGGTTACGCAATATATATTCGCAAATCTATAGTAGAGTAACTACCCTTCACATTGTTTGCATCATCATGTTTTAAACGTAATGGTACCCCGGAAAACGCGATTGCGCTGAAGCCGACCCTGAACCTAGCCCCTGCATTAGAACACGGAGCGACTTCTTCTAGGCAATTGCTACCTTGACACCTATCATCTACTCATCATGCAGTCGCTAGCCTAACCCCTGCATCAGCTATACGACAGACACAATTACGCATTTCAACTACGACAATATAGCGCATGGCCGTTTGCCTTGCTAAACACAGAAGGCAGCCCCCGTCAGTTCCACATAGTTACAGAGACGAAGAAGTTAAACTAGGAGCTCTAATGTATTTGCGAAATGCATCCGATCGCCAGCGCCCCATAGCACGTATCTGGGTATCAGAAAAACCCCGTTCCGCCGCGAAAGTGGCCGCCCCGATACGAAAACTGTGTCCTTTGTACCTGGAGGGATCTAGGCCACAGGACCGAAAAACTAATGATAAGACGTTGGTATATAAAGAAAGAACGAGAAACGGCGGAACCCGAACTCAGTCGAAACAAAGGCCCTTTGGAAAAACCGCGGACAGCTAAATAATCAAGTAATACAACGTTATGTCGACTGGGCTTTGGCTGTAAGAATGCTTAAATTCCAGAAACGTAATCTTAAACCCGACTACAGCATTCGTGGGGTCAACAATCTTAACTAGCTGGTTGATATGGAGCACGGATGACGACCTAGTGCAGGTAGTAATCTCACCTACTCTCAAAAAAGCGAAAAAGGCAGTGGTGCACATGGCTTTAAACAGCTTAGCGTCATAGGCGGTCGAGCTAAGAGAGGGTATATGTAGCAAAACATTGCGGAGTATCGGCAAGGTAATTGGTAAGCGAGAATCCATCCTACTGCCTGTTTTTTATAGCCTTTCAAAAGCTCTATAGTCCAGCAAACTTTGGTAGGGTCAGAGTAACCGGCCAGGCGGTGACTGTAACCCAGGGCCGAAACGTACGTAAGCGCTGTCGAAGAGGCATACCTATGCTGGAACATAAAAGCAATAAATGAACTCAAGTCTGGCGGTGAAATAAGAATCGAAACTGACGCTGAGTGAAAAACCTCGTGCGAAAATTGTTGGTACAAACGCCAAGCACGACGATAAGTTGGAACTGACGACGGCTGCAAACTTGATTGGAGGAGAGTGGAAGTTATAGCTGCCAATTGCGTGGTAGAAGCTGGAAGGGAACCACCGTTGGTGACGAATGGACGCTCGCGGATGCTAGCGATCAGAATTTCGAAACCTGTAAACGTGACAAGGCGTCAGCCCGAATGTTTTTTACACCTGGAACATGTTTGGCACGGAATAAAATATTGAATTTTAAACAAGCCAGCACCAAACGGCGAACAAATGTCATCACGGTGGGATCCCGAGAGGTGATCTTATTGATAATCTCGACCAATGCTGCGTTGTCTGTGTAAAATAGTATGCGTTGGTTTTGCATAAGGTGACCCCATAAAAGTACACTTAGGACGATTGGATAAAATTCTAAAATAACAATGTTTAACTTTTTCCAATCCTCGGGCCAAGCACCGAGACACCAGTGATTTCCAAATATGGCCCCAAAGCCAAATCCAGCCGCTGCGTCAGTGTATGAATTTAAAAACTCGGATGGGAACCAATTGTCAGAAAGAAAAAACGAGCGGCCATTGAAATCGTCAATAAAAGATTTCCAAAGATTTAAATCGGCTTTAAAGGACCTTGTTAATCGGATAGAATAATGAGACAGAGCGATCCCCTTAGTGATGTCAATCAAGCGACGCAAAAAAGCCCGTCCTGGTACTACTACAGTACAAGCAAAATTTAACAAGCCAATTCAAGATTGAACCTCTCTTAAAGTAACCTTTTTCCTTTTAAGCATTTCGGTAAGAATAGATCCCGTTTTGACGATTTTATCATTGGGTAAACGAGCTTCCATCGCTGTTGTGTCAAGCTCGATACCGGCAAAAGTCAGGATATTCGAAGGGCCGGCTGTTTTCTCATGGGCAATTGGCACCCCTAAATAGTTACACAGAGCTATAAAATTTTGTAAAGCAACGCAACATTGGTCGTACGATACGCCTCCGATGAGATAGTCGTCAAGGATATGAATAATATGCTGTATGTTTATAAACGCGTCTTAGCTACCCATTCAAGGGCGGTGCTAAACATTTCAAAAGTGCGGCAGGAAGATGCACAATCCATCGGCATAGCGCGGTCAAAATAATAGTTGCCTTGCCTTGAAATCCCCAATAAGGGGTAATCGCTAGGACGTATGGGAATAATCCGGAATGCGCTCTTAATTTCAGTCTTCGCAAAAAAACAACCTCGCCCCAAACGTTTAATAATGGCAATGGCATCATCTACTCGACTATAAGAAACCGAAGTATTTTCCGAGGAAATACCATCATTGATGGATGACCCTTTTGGAAAGGATAAATGGTGAATTAGCCGAAAGTCACCCAGAACTTTTTTAGGTACAACCCCTAATGGTGAAACATGAAAATTGGGGAATGGGATGCGGTCAAATGGCCCTCCAATTCTACCTGCCGCAATTTCTTTACCCAGTTTAGCACTAACCACCTCAGGATTCTGATTCGCCAAAGCTAAATTGTTAGAACAAAACGAGTGGAGAACGCCCTCAAAATGAAGGGGAAAACCGTAATTAAAACCCTCAAATAATTTTAAAACAATTGCAGCATCATATCCTTGCAACAAAGGCATTAAACAATTAATTTTTACGGGAGTTGGGAGTATTTCCGGTAGCGGCTTGGCCTGATTTCACAGAAGGTTTAAATGACTGGCCTGAGGGACTAAAATTACATGCTTTGGCCGGATGTGGAGATCCACATTTAAAACAAGCGTGCTTAAAAGAACAACCCGAGCATTTAAACCCTCTATGAAAGACACGACAGAAACCCAGAGGGACAAATATCCCCGACGAGGCGGACTGAGATTGTGCGGGTCCAGGGGCAGAACGATTCGTGCTGCGATTAAAATTTTGAGCCCGAATCCACAATTCAAAATGAGTGGTCCCCCACGGCATATCTTATAATTTTGTTTGGCGTAAGTATCGAAACTGCGTGTCGTAAAATCGCCAGTTGGCGCCGCGGGCAGCTAAATCTCGAACAACCTCAGAATACTTCATTAATGCAGGTGCCTCCTGGGGGAATTTGCTGGTATATACTCCAACAAAAATCTGGAAAGCGGACGTCCATGTCTCAATGGTGTTTATAGGTTTAACTCTACTAGTGGGTTCCAAAGACAGTGTGGGAACTGAGCCTTCATGCTGACTAACAGATAACTGATAACGGCTATCGCCCCCTTTTGGACTGAGTAGGGAACCCAATTCAACGAATTCATTGGCCCAAATTTTTGCTTTTAGCTTTGCGCTAACTTGAGCATCAATAGGGATGGCAATTGAATTAAAGTCAGTGCATAAAGGACGTGGACGTTCCACTGCCAGACTTATGTTTGGCTCACCCGCTAAATGTTCCAAGGCTGATGCCACTGGCCCCTGCACTTGGGCATCAACCTCCGAACTATTATAATTAACTGGTACTTCCCTTCTTTCCGACGGCGACGTTGACGAGGAAGGCTGGTGCTGCGTCCGTATTGCCATTGACTCCAACCACAGCTTGGGCCACGGCAGTTGCAATTCGCGCGATGTTGTCGTCGTTCAAGCCAGAAACAGAAGGCGAAGAAACCACAGTGTCGTTCCTGGGTGAGGCTGATGTTGGAGCTTGATTTTGAACTTGATGCCGTTGACTTTGAGGCCAAGGTGTCGTTCGGGCACGGCGTTGAATTCTAGTGCTTGGTCGGGTGACAGGCATGATTGTTGATTGATGATCTAGGAAGAAACTCGACAGGCAGCTACCAGCGCGAGTAAAACGCTAATGCGATGGAAATTATATAGACAGACAATGAATAATAACTATAATTCTAATGTGAAAGTAATAAAGACAATACAGTTTTTAGTGAATGGCATACAACAAAGGTAGCCGACATAAAAATAGGCAAAAGTACATAAAACACGCTGGCCAACCCACTGTGTGTTGAAAACAGCTAATAAACGATCTTGTCCCATCTAGACATATATTTTACCCGTCGAAGTAACCGTGGCCTAAATTTTGCTCTGTCACACAGATCTGAACAAGACACACAAGTACGAAGCCAGACAATACACTAGACAATACGCGATATAGTACAAGCCCTAATCCCTACACAATAGCCCTGAAAATCGTAATGAGCGTGATAGCTCTGGATGACTCTAACATTGACCTTATCATGATGCTAATAAGCTTAACATTTGCCTTATCATTTGCTAATTTTGAGCAAAGCTCTCTTTATTATTGTATAAATGTGTACCAAATGGCACTGAATAGTCACAATGCATATCCATGACTTATATTTATGATGATTCCTCTGATGTAAAGCCATAATATTTAAAAAATATAACATCTTAACATTGACCTTATCATTATGCTAATTAGCTTAACATTCACCTTATCATTTGATAATTTTGAACAAAATTGCCATTATTTTTGTGTAAATGTGTACTAAATGTCACCATATAGTCACAAGACTTATCGATGAGCTATATTTATGATGAATCTTCTGATGCAAAGCCAAAATATTTAAAAAATATAACATCTTAACATTGACCTTATTATTATGCTAATTAGCTTAACATTCACCTTATCATTTGATAATTTTGAGCAAAACTCTCTTTATTATTGTATAAATGTGTACCAAATGGCAATAAATAGTCACAATGCATATTGATGACTTATATTGATAATGATTCCTCTGATATAAAGCCAAAGTATAGAAAAAATATAGCATTTTAACATTGACCTTATCATTATATTTTGTTGTAATGTTCACTCCCCCCTGGTAAATGGTTCTTTTGCAACAGATAGACTCCTTAAGTAGATAAGTTGAAAATAATGGGAAAATAAAAGTGGCATCTTAACATTCTACTTATCATGTAGTGTGGACGCGGACGGGGACGGGGACGGGGACGGGGACGGGGACGGGGACGGGGACGGGGACGGGGACGGGACGGGGACGGGGACGGGGACGGGGACGGGACGGGGACGGGGACGGGGACGGGGACGGGGACGGGGACGGGACGGGGACGGGGACGGGACGGGGACGGGACGGGGACGGGGACGGGGACGGGGACGGGGACGGGGACGGGGACGGGGACGGGGACGGGGACGGGACGGGGACGGGGACGGGGACGGGGACGGGGACGGGGACGGGGACGGGGACGGGGACGGGGACGGGGACGGGGACGGGGACGGGACGGGGACGGGACGGGGACGGGGACGGGGACGGGGACGGGGACGGGGACGGGGACGGGGACGGGGACGGGGACGCGGACGCGGACGCGGACGCCAAGACTATAGCAATAGCTCTCTTGCACTAAAGTGCAGGCGAGCTAAAAAGGAGAGAGCTTTCAAGATTGCTCCCCGATAGCTTTTATACAAAATGAACTGTCCTTGCGGATTACAGTGAACCCCATCACAGGACAACAACTGATTATGGCCAGCTTTGTGAAATGCGCGATGTTCCCAAAGGAAAACACCAGGCATATTGTCAAGCACAACTGACAAATACTGACGTAAAAGCGCCGCTCTTTTATTAAACTCAGCATCAGGGATTTGCAAATGACGGATACACCGGCTGTCAATCACCTGACACACGGCGACCGTCTCAACATGCAAGTCGTGCTTTAAAAACGCAACAAGTTCTTCCAAACGAGAGCCCGCCGCCTCGGGAGACAACACAGATAGATCATTTGTCCCCATTTCTAGGACCACTATGTCCGGACGTTGACTTTTAAGGAAAGGTAAATCGTATTGAAAGACCTTATCTACCGTTCACCCGCCAATTTCGTGCAAATTAACATGACCTGACGATGCCAAATTAAAATTTTGTTTAGCGGGGGGATCAAAATTGCTATCCAAATCGTCCCGTAAACGGCGAACAAACGAATGGCCGAAAATCAGTATATGTGGAACAGTACTACTCATGTTAGTACGAATAAAATAAAAATACAAATTGAATAGTACAATACCTTTAAAAAATAAACAAAATCTCAGTGAAAACCTCCGTTGAAAACTTCCGAATTTGCTTCGACGAAATCAAATATAGAATGACCTTGAACCTTTCGGATCACTTTATATACACACGTAAAAACGCACGAGTTGTAACAAGCCTGCAGCAAGCTTGTCGCAAGCTCGTTTCAACAAGCTTGTTGCAAGATTTATTCGCACCGCTTGTCCCAAGTTGTTGTGACGGACTTGTAGCAAGTTGTTGACAGACTTGTAGCAAGGTTGCTGTGACAATGCTGTACCAAGGTTGTTGCCAACAAGCTTGCTACAAGTCTGACAACAACTTGCAACAAGCTTGTTGAACTTGAGCTGTTCCAAGCTTGTTATAACAAGGCCGTTACAAGCTTGTCGCGACAAGCTTGCTGCAAACATGGCCCGCATTAAATCTCGCTTGAAAACACGCGTGTTTTCCCGGAGATTGTGAAACAAAGAACAAACAACACAAAGTTTGATGTAAAAATCATATTATTTTAAAAACAAATTCAAAGGTTAGCAATAAAATACAAACTTCACACTTGAAGTACCAAGATTACTAAAGGCTCAGTACAAGAACATAATTATGTATTTTCCTTTCTGAGTATATAGCCTAATAATCAGTTCGTAAGAAAAGTTTCTTTGCATTCATATGGTAAAAATTAACTGGTGCATGAATATTCTTGTATAATACCAGTATTTCAGTCACTTGTTGAATTGACTTCGTCATCCCAAGAATCAACAGCTAGCTGCACCTCTTTCCTATAATTCACTCTGTTTGATACGACTTTCCGGCCAATACCTCAGTTTAGCTCCAGTTTGATAATCAAATTCCTATAAAGTATAATATACCATTACCAGAAATTTGGGACAAGATGGCGTCTTGATAAAAACAAACATGGCGGCCAAATTTCATGCGAAACAATATGGCTTAATCACAAAAGTTTAAATTACGCTTCCTATGTGTGTTTTTTTCTTGGTTCGGAGTTCGAATTCTGTAAATCGCTCAGAAAGGAAGAGTTATAACAAAATATATCCACTCACTAGCAAATCCTCTAGGTTCCTGAGTGCGATTTATATACAAGTCCAATTTGAATGATTCGGCTATATAAACCATAGTAATATCGGTAAACATGCTCTACAATCTGGTTAAATACACCACTTTCCTTTTGGACGATGCAAAGTTCGGAGTTGGAAATGTCTTTGGTTGTGATATAGCTACCGATATAACTCATAAATATCTTCGTATTTTTTACCGCCACGGTTCCCACAGCGTTTGAAATTTCATAATTCTTCAGTGTGTTAAGCATCCGGCCATATACATTTGAAGCATAATTATAATTGCATAATTATACCATCGAGCCATTTTATGAAATTTTCACCAATTCCCTGGGTCAAGAAGCGGACGCTGCCCACGAACGCGGACGCAAAATGTCCCAAATTTCTGGTAATGCAATGGCTTCAGGAATCAGTTACTTTAAAAAATATGCAAATATTTTTGAGGAAACTGGTTTGCAAATACGTTGAGGAAACTCCATCCTGCCTCCTGTGGCGAGGGTCTTGCTTGCCATCCAAGTCTAATGTCAAATAAGTAATGTACAAATACTTTATTACCATAATACGTAAATATATATTATTATTTCTAATCAGAGCATGCTAAAACATACGCACAGATATTAAAAATAGGAAATTTTGCACTTTACCGTACACCTACTCGTCATTAAAAATATTTGAATTATTGAATACAAAAAACCGGCAAAGTTTCGATTTTGATAAATATCCACAGAAACTAACAGTTCAATGTTTATAAAAAGCAATAAATTCAACAAATATTTTTAAAACTATATAGTTTTAAAAGGCTAGCTTGTGTACTACAGGGTGTATCAAAAAAAATGTCCCAAATGTAAAATTTCCGTTTTTCAGGATATTTTGCAGAATTTGGCAATTTTTGGTGTTCCTAGAGATAGTTAAGACTTATCTGGTAAACCTAGGTTAAGTTTTGTTTTTCATTAACGAAATTATGTTACCGGGGGGGTGGTTCCTTTCCACTGATATTGAGAGGGCTTGCGCGCAAAAATGTGAAGCTGAAATTGAGATGTTATTTAACTGTCTAAAAGTAGGAAAGCTTTTTAATAAACTGTCAAAGTTTCAGGAAAAATAATGCATGGTGGGAGCAACGCGCGACCCCTAAAAGTGACAAATATTTCATTGCGCGCAGAGGATTAAATGCATGGTTGATTTTAGCGTGACCGATCTCATGCAAGGCTGGGCAAATGAATAAATTAAAGCGGTAAAAATCTCACACACCTAAAATCTCACATCTTGTTGACAACTTGTTAGCTCAACAAGCTTGTTGAGACAACAGGTTGTAGCAAGCTTGTTGACATCAAGCTTGCTACAACTTGTTGGCTTGCAGACTTGTAGCAAGTTGTTGGAACAACTTGTTCCAAGCTTGTCGACAACAAGCTGTACCAAGCTTGTTGGAGCAACTTGTTGACAAGTTGTTATAGTCATCAAGTTGTAACAAGCCTGTCACAACAAGCTTGTACGAAGGCTGCGCGTGACAATGCTGTAACAAGACAGTTCCAACAAGTTGTAGCGACATTGTTAACGGCAAAAGTTTTCCGATAACAACAAAATCAATTTGAACTGGGCCAAATATGATTTTTATTGTCATTGCCATTCATCAAATGGCAAAAGCAAGATCAACGAGCTTTTAAACACTTTAACACTCTGCAACGAAGTTCGTAACTTCTTTTAGTAAAAAGATTTGAAAAGAATCCGAATTCCTTAAAAACATTACAGATGAACATTTCCTTGTTTCGAGGATATCTATAACCGTTGAACCGTTGAGGAAGTGACGATTTCAACGGAGTAATCTCATTGGTTCAGACTCTGTTTAAACTATGTATAAGTGATCTTATTGGTTGAAATATACGTCAGTATATTTGCAAATTTCCCTGCTCTTTTCAAGAGTTCACTGATTCACCTGGTCATTGAGCTATCTTTGTGCCAAAACCTTTGATTTTTTAAGCCTTTAAAAGTTTAATAAACGTTGAAATATCAGTTAAAACGGATGGGCAACTTAAAAAAGTTTGACGAATAATACAGTTCGACGCTTTAATAAAGGTATGTGCGTTTAATTCATCCAAATATTTGATATGGCGTACACAACGCCGGCAACACGATTTATTATAGTACACAAGCTAGCCTTTTAAAACTGTATAGTTTTTAAAATATTTGTTGAATTTATTGCTTTTTATAAACATTGAACTGTTAGTTTCTGTGGATATTTATCAAAATCGAAACTTTGCCGGTTTTTTGTATTCAATAATTCAAATATTTTTAATGACGAGTAGGTGTACGGTAAAGTGCAAAATTTCCTATTTTTAGTATCTGTGCGTATGTTTTTAGCATGCTCTGATTAGAAATAATAATATATATTTACGTATTATGGTAATAAAGTATTTGTACATTACTTATTTGACATTAGACTTGGATGGCAAGCAAGACCCTCGCCACAGGAGACAGGATGGAGTTTCCTCAACGTATTTGCAAACCAGTTTCCTCAAAAATATTTGCATATTTTTTAAAGTAACTGATTCCTGAAGCCATTGTATATTATACTTTATAGGAATTTGATTATCAAACTGGAGCTAAACTG
Source organism: Dendronephthya gigantea (assembly GCF_004324835.1). Taxonomy (NCBI): domain Eukaryota; kingdom Metazoa; phylum Cnidaria; class Anthozoa; order Malacalcyonacea; family Nephtheidae; genus Dendronephthya; species Dendronephthya gigantea. Next base: position 45,176 of record NW_021163412.1, read on the forward strand.
AGGTATTGGCCGGAAAGTCGTATCAAACAAAGTGAATTATAGGAAAGAGGTGCAGCTAGCTGTTGATACTTGGGATGACGAAGTCAATTCAACAAGTGACTGAAATACTGGTATTATACAAGAATATTCATGCACCAGTTAATTTTTACCATATGAATGCAAAGAAACTTTTCTTACGAACTGATTATTAGGCTATATACTCAGAAAGGAAAATACATATGTTCTTGTACTGAGCCTTTAGTAATCTTGGTACTTCAAATGTGAAGTTTGTATTTAATTGCCAACCTTTGAATTTGTTTTTAAAATAATATTATTTTTACATCAAACTTTGTGTTGTTTGTTCTTTGTTTCACAATCTCCGGGAAAACACGCGTGTTTTCAAGCGAGATTTAATGCGCGGCCATGTTTGCAGCAAGCTTGTCGCGACAAGCTTGTAACGGCCTTGTTACACACCTAAAAATCTCACATCTTGTTGACAACTTGTTGGCTCAACAAGCTTGTAGCAAGCTTGTTGACAAGTTGTAACAAGCTTGTTGAGACAACAGGTTGTAGCAAGCTTGTTGACATCAAGCTTGCTACAACTTGTTGGCTTGCAGACTTGTAGCAAGTTGTTGGAACAACTTGTACCAAGCTTGTCGACAACAAGCTGTACCAAGCTTGTTGGAGCAACTTGTTGACAAGTTGTTATAGTCATCAAGTTGTAACAAGCCTGTCACAACAAGCTTGTACCAAGGCTGCGCTTGACAATGCTGTAACAAGACAGTTCCAACAAGTTGTAGCGACATTGTTAACGGCAAAAGTTTTCCGATAACAACAAAATCAATTTGAACTGGGCCAAATATGATTTTATTGATCATCGCCATTCATCAAATGGCAAAAGCAAGATCAACGAGCTTTTAAACACTTTAACACTCTGCAACTGCAACGAAGTTCATAACTTCTTTTATAATAAGATTTGAAAATAATCCGAATTCCTTGAAAACATTACAGATGAACATTTCCTTGTTTCAAGGATATCTACAACCGTTGAACCGTTGAGGAAGTGACGATTTGAACGGAGTAATCTCATTGGTTCAGACTCTGTTTAAACTATGTATAAGTGATCTTATTGGTTGAAATATACGTCAGTGTATTTGCAAATTTCCCTGCTCTTTTCAAGAGTTCACTGATTCACCTGGTCATTGAGCTATCTTTGTGCCAAAACCTTTGTTTTTTAAGCCTTTAAAAGTTTAATAAACGTTGAAATATCAGTTAAAACGGATGGGCAACTTAAAAAAGTTTAAGAATACTACAGTTCGACGTTTTAATAAAGGTATGTGCGTTTAATTCATCCAAATATTTGATATGGCGTACACAACGCCGGCAACACAATTTATTATAGTACACTAGATAGCATTTTAAAACTATATAGTTTTTAAAATATTTGTTGAATTTATTGCTTTTTATAAACATTGAACTGTTAGTTTCTGTGGATATTTATCAAAATCGAAACTTCGCCGGTTTTTGTATTCAATAATTCAAATATTTTTAATGACGATAAGGTGTACGGTAAAGTGCAAAATTTCCTATTTTTAATATCTGTGCGTATGTTTTTAGCATGCTCTGATTAGAAATAATAATATATATTTACGTATTATGGTAATAAAGTATTTGTACATTACTTATTTGACATTAGACTTGGATGGCATTCATGGCAAGCAAGACCCTCGCCACAGCAGACAGGATGGAGTTTCCTCAACGTATTTGCAAACCATTTGCTGTTGATTCTTGGGATGACGAAGTCAATTCAACAAGTGACTGAAATACTGGTATTATACAAGAATACTCATGCACCGCCACCAGTTAATTTTTACCATATGAATGCAAAGAAACTTTTCTTACGAACTGATTATTAGGCTATATACTCATGCAGAAAGGAAAATACATATGCTCTTGTACTGAGCCTTTAGTAATCTTGGTACTTCAAGTGTGAAGTTTGTATTTAATTGCTAACCTTTGAATTTGTTTTTAAAATAATATGATTTTTACATCAAACTTTGTGTTGTTTGTTCTTTGTTTCACAATCTCCGGGAAAACACGCGTGTTTTCAAGCGAGATTTAATGCGCGGCCATGTTTGCAGCAAGCTTGTCGCGACAAGCTTGTAACGGCCTTGTTATAACAAGCTTGGAACAGCTCAAGTTCAACAAGCTTGTAGCAAGTTGTTGTCAGACTTGTAGCAAGCTTGTTGGCAACAACCTTGGTACAGCATTGTCACAACAAACTTGCTACAAGTCTGACAACAACTTGCTACAAGTCCGTCAAACAAGCTTGGGACAAGCAGTGCGAACACAACCTGATATCGGCTTGTTGGAACAAGCTTGCTACAAGTCTGCTGCAGACTTGTTACAACTTGTGCGTTTTTACGTGTGTATGCTGACTGTGCACGTGAAACATGCTCCATGCACGTGAGGGGAATATTACTTAACTGTACACACGTAAAAACGCACGAGTTGTAACAAGCCTGCAGCAAGCTTGTCGCAAGCTCGTTTCAACAAGCTTGTTGCAAGATTTATTCGCACCGCTTGTCCCAAGTTGTTGTGACGGACGTGTAGCAAGTTGTTGTCAGACTTGTAGCAAGTTTGTTGTGACAATGCTGTACCAAGATTGTTGCCAACAAGCTTGCTACAAGTCTGACAACAACTTGCTACAAGCTTGTTGAACTTGAGCTGTTCCAAGCTTGTTATAACAAGGCCGTTACAAGCTTGTCGCGACAAGTTTGCTGCAAACATGGCCGCGCATTAAATCTCGCTTGAAAACACGCGTGTTTTCCCGGAGATTGTGAAACAAAGAACAAACAACACAAAGTTTAATGTAAAAATCATATTATTTTAAAAACAAATTCAAAGGTTAGCACTTAAATACATGCAAACTTCACACTTGAAGTACCAAGATTACTAAAGGCTCAGTACAAGAACATATGTATTTTCCTTTCTGAGTATATAGCCTAATAATCAGTTCGTAAGAAAAGTTTCTTTGCATTCATACGGTAAAAATTAACCTGGTGCATGAATATTCTTGTATAACACCAGTATTTCAGTCACTTGTTGAATTGACTTCGTCATCCCAAGAATCAACAGCTATCTGCACCTCTTTCCTATAATTCACTTTGTTTGATACGACTTTCCGGCCAATACCTCAGTTTAGCTCCAGTTTTATAATCAAATTCCTATAAAGTATAATATACAATGGCTTGAATTGGCTTCAGGAATCAGTTACTTTAAAAAATATGCAAATTTTTGAGGAAACTGGTTTGCAAATACGTTGAGGAAACTCCATCCTGTCTCCTGTGGCGAGGATCTTGCTTGCCATCCAAGTCTAATGTCAAATAAGTAATGTACAAATACTTTATTACCATAATACGTAAATATATATTTTATTTCTAATCAGAGCATGCTAAAAACATACGCACAGATATTAAAAATAGGAAATTTTGCACTTTACCGCACACCTACTCGTCATTAAAAATATTTGAATTATTGAATACAAAAAACCGGCAAAGTTTCGATTTTGATAAATATCCACAGAAACTAACAGTTCAATGTTTATAAAAAGCAATAAATTCAACAAATATTTTAAAAACTATATAGTTTTAAAAGGCTAGCTTGTGTACTATAATAAATTGTGTTGCCGGCGTTGTGTACGCCATATTAAATATTTGGATGAATTAAACGCACATACCTTTATTAAAACGTCGAACTGTAGTATTCTTCAAACTTTTTTAAGTTGCCTTTTTGGCACAAAGATAGCTCAATGACCAGGTGAATCAGTGAACTCTTGAAAAGAGCAGGGAAATTTGCAAATATACTGACGTATATTTCAACCAATAAGATCACTTATACATAGTTTAAACAGAGTCTGAACCAATGAGATTACTCCGTTGAAATCGTCACTTCCTCAACGGTTCAACGGTTATAGATATCCTTGAAACAAGGAAATGTTTATCTGTAATGTTTTCAAGGAATTCGGATTCTTTTCAAATCTTATTACTAAAAGAAGTTATGAACTTCGTTGCAGAGTGTTAAAGTGTTTAAAAGCTCGCTGATCTTGCTTTTGCCATTTGATGAATGGCAATGATCAATAAAATCATATTTGGCCCAGTTCAAATTGATTTTGTTGTTATCGGAAAACCTTTGCCGTTAACAATGTCGCTACAACTTGTTGGAACTGTCTTGTTACAGCATTGTCACGCGCAGCCTTCGTACAAGCTTGTTGTGACAGGCTTGTTACAACTTGATGACTATAACAACTTGTCAACAAGTTGCTCCAACAAGCTTGGTACAGCTTGTTGTCGACAAGCTTGGAACAAGTTGTTCCAACAACTTGCTACAAGTCTGCAAGCCAACAAGTTGTAGCAAGCTTGATGTCAACAAGCTTGCTACAACCTGTTGTCTCAACAAGCTTGTTACAACTTGTCAACAAGCTTGCTACAAGCTTGTTGAGCTAACAAGTTGTCAACAACATGTGAGATTTTTAGGTGTGTAGCAAAGTGCGAGTACACACGTAAAAACGCACAAATTGTAACAAGCCTGCAGACAACTTGTCCCAAATCTGTCCCAACAACTTGTCAACAGGATGTCTTCGCACTGGCAATAACAGCTTGTTGCGACGGACTTTTGGGGGCTTGTTGACGAACTTGTAGCAAGACTGTTGTGACAATACTGTAGCAAGCTGTTAGTAACACGTTTGTAGCAAGCGGGTTAACAATTTGTAACAAGGTTGTGAACAACTTGTAGCAAGCTTGTTGAAAATATACTGTAGCAACTTGTCAAATTCTATCTGTAACAAGATTGTTTCATCAAGCTTGCTACAAACTGGGCGCCGCGAGTAAAAATACACTTGCGTATTTTCCAGGGGGGGGTTTCAAAGAACAAACAAACAACATGTTGATAGAAAGTTTGAGCTGTGTACTTTATAACAAATATAAACATTTACAAGATATTAAAAACAATTTTACAAAGTGCAGGTTAATACCGAAGGTGAGTGTAAACTCTAAAATTATTCTTGTGTGTACACAACGAGTACGAGTAATAGGCTGATACCATATATTTCATTTGAGTAAAAATGTCTTATTAAATATATAAAACATTGAATATAAGATGTCATTGTGAATCAATTTTTAAAAATTTGTTAACCCTAAACATGTGAAATATGTGCAACGTGTTCAGTGATGTATTAAAATGTGCAATCATAATTTCACACACACTGCCGGGTGGGATGCCTTGCTCGCCCCTGACCTTTAATAAATCCTCATCTCTCATCATTTACATTGCATCCTTAACTAAAACTTAGTTTTTACAAAACCCTACAATTATAACTGAATTACTGCTCAGGGTGGGTGGGTGGGGATTTTAGGTCAGGCCTGCTAGCAAAACAAAAACTGAACTTCCCCCCCCGACCCCCTGTAGATAAGCCTTCCCCCCCAGCAGTGTGTATGAAAAACATTTTCTGCCTCTTTCGTGCCTCAGCCAGCAGAAAATCACACTTCACACACACTGCCGGGTGGGATGCCTTGCTCGCAAAGCAAAACGCATAGAGCGTGTCCAATTGTTATAACCAAACTTAACAATGTCAAAGAGTTTCTAGTTCATAGAGTAATGTCATCGCTGATTTTGTATAGATTTAGTCACAAGCAATAATGAGTCAAGCGATTCCTTGAAATAATTATTCTTTGCTGTCTCGCTTCTCCATCCGCCATGTCGTTGGAATAACCGATCAGGCACACCTATAGCTGCTGCTGCGGATGCTCCACCCGAACGTAGGCTGTGTATGCTGTAGCGTTTGTTGCATAACCCTTCCTTCTTTAACTCCTCCTTCAGTAGCTGATTGGCACGGCTATAAGACATTCCTTGTTCCTTGAGTTTCCAGCCATTTTTTGTATGCTGGACCCGCCGAAATAGCTTGGACCCAGCCTTGTGTCGGCCCAGTTCTACAAATTTCCTTACTACAGCTACTGGGCAAGGTTGCACGTCGGAGTTAGCAATGAAGACCCACGAGCCTTCCCTGAATTGGTCGTTCTTCCGTTTCTCCAAAAAAAAAGCCATATGAGATCTTTCAAATTGTATGCTGTCAAATGTGAGATTGCTAAGGTCATCCCAGCGAAGAAACCCAAAAAATCCTAACGCAATTAGTGTTGCTAACTGGAGCTCCGCAAGATTTCCTTGCTGCAACCGTTGCACTAACTTGCGTACCATGTCCGTTTCCAGAGGAACCTTTCTTTTTACAGGTCTAGCCAGGATCCGCCGTGCTGCTTCCACAACTTGCTTTACTAAAGGCTGCTGCGAGAGCTCGTCAAACCTACTCTTTTTATGAACCCAGCTAACACCATAAACAATTGAGTTAATGGCTGCTATGGATCTAACTTGCTGGATTAGATATACTAAATACAAGGAAAAAGTTACCGGGTCTGCTGGCAAGGCCACCACGTCATGATGCATAGCCCATTCTTTCCATCTGCCAAAAGCATTCACATATGTAGATACCGTTTTTTCTGCCTTGTCCTGAACTAAAGCAGTGTTTACACTAGAGACCTATACCTGACCTAAGACCTAACTTAAGCAGTTAGTCCTGTAGTGTAAACGCACTAGGACTGACCTAAGACCGACCTAGGACCGACCTAAGACCATGATTTCAGGCCAAGCATTAGAGGTGGCCTGAAAACATGATATTAGGTAAGTCCTAGGTAAGTCTCAGGTCACTCTGGTGGTGTAAACACATTTTCATTGACCCAAGTGTAATCGAAGCTAATTTCCTTGACAACAAACGTAAATTCGAGTCTTTGATGTCAGCATTTAGCGGTCTTAGAATTTTAGCGCGATTTTGCAAAAATTATGGGGAAATTCAGAGTTGATAATTAGCCACATGGCGAATTTCGGAACCGTTGCCGAATATATATCATATATTTTTTAATTTTGCATGAAATCGTTGTTTGCCAGTAATCCCAGTTATACGTCGTATTCTTTTACGAGTCTTTGTAGTTTGTACGAAATAAACAAACAAAGAACTGCAAACTTATATTTTAATACTCTTCTCACAGTACTTTATGTTGCGTGATTTATATAAGTCCCGTTAGGTAACTGGTGTAAACACACCCTGTAAAACTTGGTTAGGTACTTCTCAGGTACGGGCAAATGTCAGGTAAATGTCAGCCCCTTCGTGTAAACACGGCTTAAGATACCAGGCAGAACGCGAGCCAATTCAGCCAACTCTGGGTCTTCGAAGTGTGCAGGATTAATAGTTGCTGGTAGTAAAACCGTCTCTAAAGCACGTCGCACAACTTAAAACACAATCAATCATGCATGTTAAATGGCTTAAAAGGCAACATTGTGCCATAACAAGTATTTTTCCCCGAACAGGCATTCTTTGCCCCTAACAGGCAGTCTGCCTTTAACAGGCATTCTTTGCCCTTAACAGGCATACTTTACCTCTAACAGGCATTCCTTACCCCTAACAGGCATTCTTTGCCCCTAACAGGCATTCCTTGCCCATAACAGGCATTTCTTGCCCCTAACAGGCATTTCTTGCCCCTAACAGGCATTTCGTGCCCATAACAGGCATTTGTTGCCCCCAGCAAGTAATCTTTACCCCTCATGGCCTGATATTTGTCCCAGACAAGTACTCACCAATGCTATACCCCCTAAAAGAACTGGACTCGCAGCGCGAGGATAGAATATGCAGGTATGCCTGATGCAAATTGGCTGCTTGCCGCTGAACCAGGGACCAGGATACCATCGTATGGCTCAAATGTACAGCTATCTTTTACAAAGGTTTTCCACAATCCTTCCTTTGTCACTAATAGAGGCCACCATGGAGCTGAATGCCATTCTGGTAAAATTATTGTTCCAGTTTCTTTTCCTGCAGCCATGCGTTGTAGCACTCGTGGGATGAGATATGGTGGGGGGAAAATCCAGTTGTTCTCACCTGCCCAATTGGCAGTAAATGCATCCACTGCCTCACACCCCGGGTTTAGGAATTGACTGCAAAAACGGGGCAATAGCTTGGTTTTTACACTTGCAAAGCGATCAACAGTATGGGGACCCCAACGGTCCTCCAGTTGGAGAAATGCCATTGGTCTAGATTGTAGTCATTTGCATCGTCTATCCTTGATAATGCATCAGCCAGCTCATTTTCATCACGACTCACCCATTCTACTGATAACCGAATGTTGTTAGCTTGGCAAAGTTTGTATACCTCAATGGCCTCCTGGTGTAGAGCTTGCCTCCTGCTTCCCACTGACATGATACGTACTGTGTTCATGTTGTCCGTCCTGTGTAGCACTTCCTTGCCAGAAAGTTTGCTCAGCAATGAGTGTAATACCAACTTAGTTCCTCTGATCTCCCTCCATGTTGAACTCTCTTTCGCCTCGGCTTCCGACCAACAACCAGTAGCTGAAATTTCACCAATCTGAACAGCATAACCACCCCAGCCTGTATTGCTGGCATCAGAGTAAGTTATTACTTCGGTTTTTGGACTGGGAGACCATATGGGGTAACCACTATTATTAAAGTTCTCTGTCCAAAACTGAACTTCCCTCTTGGCCTCGTCTGAAATTGTAGATACAATATCCCAAAATAGGGATTGGAGGATTGTCTGTATAGCCCCCTGGTCCGAAGGCGCACTACAGGTCCCAGTGCCAGCCCCATTGACACCAAAAGCCCAGTGAGACGTGAAAGGTTTCTTGCAGACGTGATGAACTCCTGTACAGTAATCTCCTGAAGTACCCTTCGAAGATGTTCCACTCTTTTGGGGGGACAGAAAATGTACCTGACTGCAGATCCATAATAAAGCCCAGCAGCTCGCCTGACTGACAGGGTTCCCATTGACACTTGTCGTTATGGGCTACAAACCCACTCTGTGCCACATCGTGCTGCACCAACATAGATGTTTTCTGAGCTTCCTCTTTGCTAGACTCAGCTCCAGCACCATCATCAAGGTATGTAAAGATTCTAATACCTTTCCCTCTCCAGTGCTTCACTAAAACTCGTTGTATCTTCGAAAATACATATGGACCGGTCGATAGGCCAAATGGGAAGACAGTAAATTTAAAAAAATTTTGAGATCCATTAACTTTCCACGAACAACCAAGAAAAGTGGTATGGGGAGGAAAAATCTCTATGTGGTGATAACCACTGGTGTAATCAAACTTGAAAAACCAGTCCCCTTGGGTGAATAGGGTTGTTGCTGTTCGAATATCCTCATACTTGAACTTACAAGATCGCAAGTGCTTGTTTACATAGCGCAAGTCTAAAATCAGTCTATGTTTCCCAGAACGATTATACACAACTCCCAATGGACTACACACTGTCACCTCCTGTTCTTTAACTTCGACCAATGCTCCTGACAATAAAAGTTTCTCAATTTCTTTTGACACAAAGTTAGATGCCCCAAGTGCACTGTTGTGATTAGCTAGTGTCACTTGTTTAGGCATGTCAATGAATGGCAGGGAATACCCTACCCGAATAATTTTTAGTACCCAATTGTTTGCACCAATGCTTTCCCAGAATGAAATATTTTCTCGTAAGCGACCTTTCACTTTTGAACTCGAGTTTATGTCCAATTTCTCAACATTAACAAAACTATTAACACAATTCAACGACTCCCCTGATTTAAAATTTTCCATGGTTACATTATTTATAAAGTTATCTTTCTCCCATTCATTGGGAAGCTGGTTGTTGTGCAAGTGTTCCTGGTTGCACTCCATTGAATGTAACTGTTCGGGTTGTGTTTGCTGCTCTACAATCCCTCGCGAAGTGTCCTGGTCTAAGGCAACGAAAACACGTAGGGTTCGTATTACGCGTCATATTGGATTTTCCCGCCGAAGTTCCATTTAATGGGAATGACGACCTGTCAACGACGCCACGTTGTTGCTCGGAGGGAACATTAACATGTGTACTTTGTTAGATTGGTCATGTTCAAATATATGCTTATCTTTGTTGGTAACTTCTCTTTCCTCTACAACAGGCATCTCGGCATCCACAAATCCACATTGGTAGTCACAGTTATGTACCACACTTACTTTCTCCAACAAGGCTGTAGATGGTATCAATCTTTTTGTTTCTGTTTCTTCAAGCAACGGTGATCTGAATTTCCCGTATACTATATTGCCATTATCATCAATCTTCTTTTTGAACTCTGCAAGTAGCACCCAATTTTCTGTAACACCATCCAATGAAAATTGTACTGATGTGCAAAATTTTCCAAAGCAAGCCTATGAAAATAATGTATATACTAATCAATGAGTAGGCTGACTTATCTGATGAGTGCCACATACATCAGTGGTACAAAACTATTAGTAATAGTATACAAATTGTTGAGTCGTTATTCACAATTATGCTGCCGGTGTGGTGAAAATGCAGAGCTGTTGACAAAATCTAAATTTTTACAATGTTTATACCTCATTGTTACGGTTGTAGTATGCAAAAACGTCTCCTTTATGTATAAGACTCTTGTCTTGTGCGACACATGCTTTGAATTCTTTGCACTTTGGTTGCAAGTTCACATTCTGCATGTTGATATCTTCTTGAACTGTGACCTGTGTGGTTGGCAGAATGTCTACAGTGACAATGCGCATCTTTCCATTTTTGCAATTTCCCTAGGTGAAAATTTAAAGAGTTATTTGCTTTTTAGTTAATTTGTGAAGCTGAGTAAATGACAAATGGCAAAGCTCCCTGGCAAAGCTTGTTATGTCAACATGTCTTATGGTATGTACCACATATTAGAACTTACCAGACGTAGGCTTCCAGGCTGGTAAATTTCCTTGTGCATTAAGCCTGATGCTTTTGGTTCCACCTGGTACATAAATTTCTGAAAAGCTGGCTGCTGGGTTATTTGGATCAATTCTTTTGAAGCACATCTCCTAAAATGGAAATAACCACAATGTTCAAGTACAACACACAACAGGCTGTAATGCCTTACATACAGTGTTTTATGCCATATAGAGATGTACCTGTTGCTGCCATTCTTCCAGTATCCCCCACTGATCAAGAACTTAAGTTGGTGGCGCTTTGCAAATTTTTCTCCTATATCTTTGCTACTGGCTTGGCGGTAGGAAAAGATATTCAATTGTCTGATGATGGAGTTAAATGCCTCAAATCTAAGGTATGAAAGCATTGTATATTTTCATATATAAGCATTAAGAGCAATTAAGCTAAGATGTAGCTTTGATATAGTATTAAGAGCGACTATGTAAGCTAAGATGTAGCTTTGATAGAGTTGATAGAGTTATAAATACCTTTCAGTGCAGAAACCAATAGGTGGTCCATAGTTCCTCATGTCATCCTGTAAGTGCAGCAACATATGGAATTTTTGTTTTTGCATAAATTCAGGATGTACTTCGCTGATGCACTCAATTGTTTGCTCCATCAGGGCGGTGATGTTGTCCATGTCCTGAATGTCAACTTCTGATCCATATGCCATGGCAAACATCTAAAAGAATACATATATAAAATTATAGAGTATTGTTTTCAATCAACGGATGTGTTATTCATTTCTGGTATCAGTTAAGGTGTCTTAATCAATTTTTTTATATACCAGGAACTGTTAAATAGTATAAGCTCACACACAAGTTATTTTATTCTATTTTAATGTCAAATTCCAGTTCCTAAAAGCGCAAGCTTTTTACAAAACAATAGAAAAACCTAACACAACGTTCGGGGCGTCCGTGTTCAATCTTAAGGGGCAATTCTGCCCCATGCTTCTGAGCGCCCCGTAACATCTCCCTCTTTCTGAGTTAAACATAAACGTTTTTCATCATACTTATATTAGTTTTCAGTCACGTAGTCTTCAAGATATGCCGGTCTACGTGTTTGTCTATTTGATGTTCTCACTGTGCTCCTGGGAGTGGTGTGCTCTACAGGTGGCTGAGGAATTGGTTCTTCAGATTCAGGCTCCTGCTGCTGGCCTGGTGTATCCTGCTCTTGCACTGGCAACTCTCCGTCTACATCTGCTTCTGAATCGCCTAGCTCTGCAGTTTTCCGGATATGCCTGCGATTTCTTCTATAGTTTCCTCCATCATCAGTTGCCACAATATACGACCTTGGACTAACAATCGCTTTCACCGTCCCTTTCCTCCACCTATCCTTTCCTTTCTCGGGCATCATACGAACCGCATCACCGACCTTGAGTGGTGTAAGCTTCTTGGATCCTCTATTGTAATAGTAGGCTTGTTTAGCTCTTGCCTTTTTCAGCTCTTGCTTTGTTGAATGCGTACAGGTGGGCTCAAGCAGTTGGCGCGAGATTGGAATTTGGGATCTTGTTCTCCTGTCAAACAATCGTTGGGCGGGCGAGGTAGTCATACCTTCCGATGGCGTGTTCCGGTGTTCTAGTATTGCCAGGTACGGATCTGCTTTCGCATCCAACGCTTTCTTCATAATTCGCTTTGCTATCTTCACAGCACTTTCCGCTTTCCCATTCGATTGAGGATATCGAGGCGACGAGGTCACATGCTCGAATTCATAGCGTGTGGCAAAAACCTGAAACTCGCGGGAACTGTATTGAGGACCGTTGTCACTGACTACCCTCTCCGGTATCCCGTATCTTGCCATGTGTGCCTTTAATTTGTGGATTACTTCAGTGCTGGTCTTCGAGTACAGTCTATCCACCTCTATAAAGTTAGAGTAGTAATCTACTGTAACAAGATAATCTTTGTTTCCAAACTCAAACAAGTCTGTTGCAATCGACTCCCATGGACGCGTTGGGACTGGAGAACTCATAAGAGGTTCTTTCTGGTTTATTGTTCGGTACTGCGCACAAATATTGCACTTTGCGATGAGATCCTCAATGTTTTTGTTCATTCTGGCCAATAGAATACTTCCCTGGCTCTTCTGAGTGTAGCCTGTACCCCACCATGGTTGTAGTGAAGTTTCTCTTGCATTTCAGCTCTCAATCCTTCAGGCACAATCAATCTCTCTCCTTTAAAGATAACTCCATTTTGTACGGTCAACTCGTCGCGAAACGGGTAATACACTCGTAATGCTGGAGACACCTCATTCTCTGTGTTTGGCCACCCTTCTTTCACAATTCTCACCAGTGCCTGCAGGTTGCTGTCTGCCGCTGTGTGCTTTTAATTTGGGCTAGAGTAGTTTCTCTTACTGCTAGATTCTGCAACATGTCAATTTGCTCTACTTCTCTTTCCGTTATTGATCTTGTGTCCTGCATGATCATTACTTCCTCGGTCTCTCCTGGTCCTTCGACATTGGGCTGGTGGGAAGTTGCTCGACTTAGCGTATCTGCCATAAACATAAGTGGTCCCTTCTTGTACACGACTTCGAGCTCAAACTTCTGGAGTCGTAGCATCATACGTTGTAGGCGCTTTGGTGCACTTAGTAGGCTTTTTTTAGGGTTGACTCAAGTGGTTTATGATCTGATTCTACTTTTACGTGTCGACCATACAGATAACTTTCAAATCTCTCCATCCCATACACGATGTCCAGCATCTCCTTCTCTATCTGAGCGTACTGTACTTCGGTTGGTGTTAACGACCTTGACGCATATGCCACTGGTTGGTTGTTCTGTAACAGGCAGGCCCCAAGACCATTCATGGATGCATCACACTGCAGGACTGGCATTACATCAGGGTCGAAGAACCGTAGCACTGGTGGTTCTGAGAGCATCTGTCGGATTTCCTCCAACGCTTTCCCATGCACATGCTTCTCCCACCGGAATTCATGTCCGTGCTTGATCAGATCACGTAGAGGTGTAGTGATCTCAGCTAACTTAGGGGCGAACTTTTGCACATAGTTCACCATGCCAAGCAATCTCTGTACTCCCAACTTGTCTGTGGGGGCAGGCATGTCTCTGATGGCCTTCGTCTTCTCGGGGTCGATCTTCAGTCCATTCGATGTCAGACGATGGCCCATGTAGCTAACCTCTTCGAGTCGAAGTTGAATCTTGTCAGGGTTGAGCTTGAGACCCTTCTCTCTACACCGTTCCATCAAACCCCTGAGGTTCTTGTCATGGTCGAGATATGCCTCTTCATCTGTCGCACCACTGCCATAAACAAGAAGGTCATCTGCGATGACTTTGACTCCAGGTAGACCCAACAAGATATCGTTCACACGTCGTTGAAACTCTTCAGGTGCGGGTGATATGCCGAAGGGCATTTGCAACCACCGATACCGACCCCATGGAGTGCCAAAGGTTGTTGCATATGAACTGGCCTCATCAGGCTGGATATGCCAAAACCCGTTCTTGGCATCAAGGACTGAGAAACAGCGAGCGTGGGCCAAATCCGGTAGGATCTCATCAATGGTGGGTGAAGGGTAATGGTTACGCTTGAGGGCTTTATTTAATGGTTTGGGGTCAATACACAAACGGATGTCCCCATTCTTCTTGACTGTAACAACAATAGCCGATATCCAGGTCGTCGGCGTATCCACTGGAGCTATGACATTCGTGTCAACTAGTCGGTCAAGCTCTGCTTTGAGTTTGTCTTTTACAGCCAGTGGAATCCTTCGTGTTGGGAGCTGGACTGGGGAAATAGTTTCATCAATCTCTAGATGCAGTTCCCTGGGTAAAGTTCCTTGACCTTGGACTGTTCCAATACTCCTTAATGAGATACTTTTTGGTGATAAACTTGGGTGCATCTTTGACGCTCGGCGTAGTTGTAAAAATGTTCTCTTTGTTAACAACAAGTAAGTTCATGAGCTGACTGGCTTTAGCCCCAAGTATGGACTTGCAATTCTCTTCCACAACCATAAACTCTATGCTGTACTTCTTGTTATTCTTAGGATTGATAACTTGGAGCCTTGTCTTTCCAATAGGCTTCACTTCTGACCCATTATACATTACCAGAGTTGTGTTTGTCTTCACCAACTTCTTCTCGATAGGCTTTTGGAAACACCCTGCCAGTGTTCTTTTAGATAGTACGTTTACTGTTGCTCCACTGTCAAGCTGGAAACTTTCAAGTGTTCTGTTAATCATCAAGGAGGCACTTGGTTTGTGGGTGTATTGATCAGAGTTAACAGCACCCACCTCTTCTTTGGTCTCCACCAGAGCTATATACTCTCCTTCTGACGAGTCTGTATCCGTATTGATGCCGGATACTGGCTCTCTTTTGGTCAATGGTCTTCTCTGAGCATTGCAGACGACTGCGAAGTGGTTCTTTCTTTTACACTGTGAAAGCTGGGCATTTGAATTTATCTCTGAGATGAGATTTACTGCAAAATTTACACCTTATTAGCCCTTCGTCAGCTCTTTTCTCAACTGGCTTCCTCTGCTCTTTGTGCTGTTCTTTGCTAACAGCCAACACTTTCTCATCTTCAGCTTTCATCGACTCGAGTTGCTTCGCCGTCTTCTCCCAAGACCGAACTATATCTATGCTTTGTTGCAGGGTAAGCTTTGAGACTTGCAATAATTTCTTTCGTGTGGCGTTGTCCTTAATACCCATAACAATACGATCTCTTATCAAGCTGTCTTCCAAATTACCAAAGTTACATGTCTTGGCTAATGTGCGAAGGACTGCGAAGTAAGCATCGACCGTTTCGTGTGACTCTTGATCTCTTTTATTAAAACAGTACCGTTCGTACGTCTCATTTGTTTCTCCAATACAATACTTTTCCAACTTACTTACAACAACATCGATGTCTTTTCTCTCTTCTTCATTCGCGAAATCCAAACCGTCCAAGACATCCAGAGCATCAGCTCCAATGCACGTCAACAAAGTCGCTGTTCGCAGCTCTTTGTTTGTACTAGGGTCACTAGAGTCCCGCAGCCGTGCGGCAAGTTCGTAGTTGCGCCAAGCACGATAAAACCGTTTCCAATTCGTTGCCAGGTTACCGGTCATGGCCAGCTGAGGTGGCATTGGCAAATTCACCGGAATTTGCACCACTTTAACCTCCTGAGAAGGCTGAGATGCCGTTGAGGTTGTCGCTTGCTCATGGTCCGTCATATTTTCAATCAGACACGATCTTCTGAAATACTTCACTCGTAATTTTAACACAAGCTCCTGGAATGCTTCACACGATAAGTCTTCTAAGCGATAAGTAACTGTTTACCTCACTCCTGGTACCATGTTAAATAGTATAAGCTCACACACAAGTTATTTTATTCTATTTTAATGTCAAATTCCAGTTCCTAAAAGCGCAAGCTTTTTACAAAACAATAGAAAAACCTAACACAACGTTCGGGGCGTCCGTGTTCAATCTTAAGGGGCAATTCTGCCCCATGCTTCTGAGCGCCCCGTAACAGGAACGTGTGTACATGAAACACAATTTGCAATAAAATACCAAAGCGACAGCATTGGAACAAACTTGTCTTACTTCACTGATGTACAACCAAACTTCCAGTTCTGCTTCCGCAATTATTCCGTCGAGAATAAACACTGAAAATAGTCGGACGTACGAAAGATGACGAACATACTGGTTAGCTGGAAAACACAGACACTGACACACTGACACTGACACACTGACACTGACATGGAAAACGCTACTACCTTCAACTACATGCAACTACCTTCGAAATTCAAACGATATAAATGAAATCTTGATTTTTATTTATACCAATCCGAAAGCAGCGAAGAACGCGCGAGCGAGTATGTTCGTCATTTTTCGTACGTCCGACTATGGCCGAAGATGGACGGACAAACACACGGACCCACAGACCACAGACACTTTTCAACTACATAGTGGTAAGCCGCGTATGCGCAGCGGCTACCCACAAAAAATGAGAAAAAACAACAAATTTAAGGTTTTAGTATAGTTTATAAACTAAAAAAGAAAAAAATATTGACACAAACTAAAAAAGGAAAAAAATATTGACACAATACAATTATAAAATATGTGAAGGGAGTTCAAATCCGAGAGGGAGGTCACAGTGAACTCTATATATATGGAAGGCTCGCTCCAGTTCAAAAAAGTATTATATGGGTCAGAATCTGGGTACATAACCATGCAAATTAATCGCCTGCATTGGCATCTACCGCAGACCAGTGATCAAGCAGGCGCAGCAGGACCTAACCAAGATGGCGGAAAGTTCGAAGAAAAAAAGGACGAAGCCTTGGAAAACTGTTGTTATAAATGGTAAGAGGAAATATATATTTGGAGAGAATCTTGCTAAAGATCAGTCAAAAGTCCGAGCTCCACATCGGATAAGTACCTCGCAAATGGTTCGTGAAGATCGGTCTACATCTTCCACAAATATTTCCCTGACGGAGTCG
Source organism: Dendronephthya gigantea (assembly GCF_004324835.1). Taxonomy (NCBI): domain Eukaryota; kingdom Metazoa; phylum Cnidaria; class Anthozoa; order Malacalcyonacea; family Nephtheidae; genus Dendronephthya; species Dendronephthya gigantea. The sequence continues at coordinate 62,365 of NW_021163412.1, forward strand.
GAGTGTCATTCAGATTCTCAACCACAATTTTCATGTGATCAGTACGATGAAAATACAACGCCAGAAGTCGTTATTGATTGTCAACCTCCTCATTCATCGCTGGTGCAAAACACTGAAGCAAATGTGGAAATTGCCTATGCTACTGAGCTTTCTAGGTTAGAGATGGTAACTGTAGTAACCAAATGCGCATTTGTATTGCCCGACTTTAACGTCGAAAGTAAACGAATAAAGGTAAGAGCACAATGCAATGAAATAAGGCAAGTGTTGCTGATCATTAGCATCTTCATTGAGAGAACAAAGCTCTTTATCTTGCTTAATACTTATATATAGTTAATATTTCAATACTGGATGATATATAATTAAACCTGTATTTACATATTAGTTATTACAATATGTATACTGTTAGAGAATAAGAGAGTTTGCAACATGGCTGGCAATAATGATTAATTACAAAATAACTACCAATTATTGTGCTGAAGGAAATGAACTTCATTGTGGTACACAGAAGTGTCTGGCTGCTACTACCTACCAATCAGTATGATTGGCTATACAGCTGTTCATGCTCACCTAGAAGGAGTCAACTGCTCTCTGGATTGTCAAAGTTATTACAGCAGGAACCATCCCGTGAGTACACAACATATACAGCCATATGTTGCATCAGGGATGAACAATGTTGCGCTGCACTCTATAAACAGTATTGTTAATGTTGTTGAACCTTGTTGAATCATCAGTGTTGATGCAATGTTGTTGTGACAAGTTGCAACAGCATTGATATCTCAACAAGTTTCAACAACATTGTTAACAATACTGTTCGCAGGATGCAGCAGCACAACATAGTTCACTCCTGTTTTTAACAATGTGCATCAACATGGTGATTTTTAGGTGTGCAGTAAAATAATATGATATCAAGGAGTGGCAATTGTTGCTACTCAATGGCATCAGATAGTTTTATTGGTCAGGGGAAAAAGTATATCTGGATGCATTGTTAGTAAATTTGTAAGATATAGAGGTGTTCAGTGATGTTTAGGTCCTGGTATGTAATGTTTAGGCTCATAGGGTCAAAATTTTTATCCTTGAGATTGTGAAAACAGCCTATATCTACCTCTTCCAGTAAGCTGATCTGTAAAAATGAGTACACATTTTTATAAATATTTATATATCTGTGAGTATAAATATTTATAAAAATGTTAGTTACCCATTTTCTCCAACCCAACCCCTCCCCCCACTCCATCCTCGCATGACACTAATAATAAGTTTTATTCTATAATGATATTTTGAATATGGTTAGTCTGGATTTAGTGAGGAATTCACATTTGTGTGTGGTGCATTGCAGACAAAATCTTGGTTTAACTTAATTTAGATCTCCGTAATTCAGTGTGTATTCACATAAAAGCAATATGTCACTTACTTCTGGATTATGACTCACAACATGGAATTACTCCAGAAGAACAAGAAAAAGAAAGTTCAATGAATGACCATACATATAAGGTAATTAAAGTAATTTTTATGTTTTCTTTCTACATCTAATTCTGTTGTACAAATTATGTATTTATTTATTTATATATTATCAGTATGATGTTATAAAGCCATTAAACGTCGCTCTTTCCAAAATGGACCAGAATCTGTTCTCCCGGAAGTTATGGACGATGAAGGAAAGATGTTTTTAGCTCTTTTCCCCCTTTTCCGGCCCTAAATGATGAACCATGTCAGTTATGTGGGAATAATTTTAGAGATGAAGATCCGAGAGACAAATAATCTTGGTATATTAAATCTGTCAAATTGTACGGAAAGAGGAAAATCTTTGACTGTTTAGGTATGCTAGTATTGATTACAATTTGTTCTTTATCTTGTTATTCTAATATCATTTACAAAATTTTCAGTTTAAGTTTAAATTATTAATATTTATGCAAGCAATAATCAAAACCAATACATGTAAACTGATTGTTTTGAGCATGAGCGTACATGGAAATTTAAGCCTAATGCATGTTGCCATGCGATCGAGGAAGTAAAATGGTTTATGGCATTTTTCGGGATTTGTTTCAAGAATATACGCAACATGGTTTCTTATTTCTTCTCAGTGAAATTACATAATTAAGCTCCCTCAGAAATTTCAAAGAGAAAAAGCTTCAACTTCCGAGTTTCTTTTTTTGTATTTGCTACTATAAAGACATGATTGACGTCTTTGGAAAGAAGGGTATTATCGTTAATGTCTTTTTTATAGTTTACAAACGGCCATGCTCGGGGGAAAATTGCGTGAATGATATGAAGTTTGATGGTTATTCTTACACCGTACTGAACATGGGGAATTACCTAATATCCTATGAAGTTCTAAGGGAATACATGTTCTTGTTTTTGAAAGGAGGGTTATAGTCATTGATATGCTTAATTGTTATTTTAGGTAATAGGATTGTTAAATCTACATCTTAGATTTACATTAACATTTTAAAAGCGTATTTTAAGAATTGTATCATCACCCCAGCTCGCTCTTAATAAACTTCACATCATATCACTGGTTGGTGAAGATTAAAAGTGCTCGTGTTCTTCCGAACGTTTGACAAAAAGTTACCAAGCAGCCTTGTACATGTAGATCAATTTAGCTTAATGTATTTTGTTTACAGTGTATCCATGAATACGTATTACCAGTCATGGGCGTTGTCTCTAGAGTCTTCTTTGAACATCAATTTAAACGATACGCTAAAATATAACCATTGGCGATCAGCATGGTATGCGTTCTTGCAACTTCTGGACATTGATTTCACAGATGGTTTTGAATGCCCAACGTGCAAAAGTGATCCCGAAATTACCATATGTATACAAGCTTGGCATATAGAAAGAACTTATGTTCAACTCTACACATCCCATCCACTACTACAACGGCACAATCCGGTCATGGAAGATAAGTATTATCAAGTTGATAAAATTTAATTGCAAAAAAATGTTAAGAATATAATGAAATCATACTTTGAATTTGTTTTGTTTGTTTTTTTACCAGGCACAGTAACAGAGTTTTTGTGAAATCGAAGGATACAAGAAAATCACTGAAGAGAGTTTGTACAGATGTATCCGCAATTGATATAAATGAGCTAAATACACTTCAATCCGAATTACACCAAAGTATACCGTCCCTGGCAAATTTTCTGGACTGGTGCCTTGCGATTTATGGTAATGAAGCCGCTTTTCCGATTGGTATTTCAAAGTTCATAAAGGACATTTCCTGTAATACCCCTATTTGTGCTATTCTCCCTCTTGATGAAGAATTACGACGTGTTTGTGACAAAATTAAAAGAAGTGTGCCTGTTAAAGAATTTCCGAGTGATATGGAATTGTTGCAAAGAAAGTGTCCTGCTTTATTTGGCATTTTCTCATCTTTAAGTGATTCATTTGCACCTGCAGAATTCATACCTTTGTTGACCGACCTGCTCAATATTGCTGACAATGCTTTCAAAGATTGTGAAGCACCGCAGGATGATTCTGTTGTAAATCCTTCCTCGCTGTTAGCAAACTTCCTTTCCCTAAAACCTGTTCGTGGCAGAGGGACATACGCTGCAGACAAAGGAAAGCAAACGTTTGAGAATCCATGCACGAAAAAGTCTGGAAGACATCCCACTCTTCTTCCTGGTATATTCCTTATTTTTTGTCAGCATGGTAAGTTCTCTTGTTAATGACTATTCTTTTAATTTTTGCTAACGCGCGATATCATATAATTGAAAACCAATTTTAAAACCCTTATATATCTTGGGTGTAAAAGCACCAGAATTCGCCATAATTTTGACGAGATCTTTTTTGTTATGGCTTATGAAAAACTGTAAAATGGTTATTAATACTATGAAATCGTGATAAGTGAAATATAAACCACATCAAACGAATGAATATATTGTACAGTATATCCTGCGCACAAGAATAAAGCAGCCTACACGATATTAGTTCTCACAACAAATTTATGATAATTTTTTCAGGTATAAACTATGGATACTCCGTAATGACTACTAACGAATCCCCAGATATGCCATTTACAATCTTGCGATCTCGATTTACACGAGGTAACACTGTGAACGTGTGATGGTTATCCTTAAGAAAATAGTCAAAGTGGTATTGCTCAGTTGCGGAAATTTATATTTATCATTTATTCCAAAGTACATACTCACATTACAAAAAAAGGTTCACTTTTCCTCAACTGACTTGTCATGTCATAAGACAATAACCTGCATCTTTTTATTAATAACAATGGTTTATCGCTCTTTTTGTAGCTCCTAGAGTCGTTGTATACGATAATGCTTGTAATTTGCATTCCTACTGTCTGAATCGTGATCCAACCTTTTTTAAAGACATGCAATTTTAGTAGATCGCCTTCACTGGGCAGATCACACAGGTAAGAAATAGCAACTGTATCCGTGATATCGAGAATTTATGCATGTGACTACTGCTTGTATAGGATGTGCGTGTATAGTATTGTACAGTGTACGCGCAGTATTTTTATACACTGTATTTATTCATTATCAAGGTTGTTCCAGCGCCTACCATATCTCTTGCTATCCTGACTATGAATATCTCAACAGTCAGATTGCCGAACAAAGCAACTCTAGACTGAAAAAAATTAAAGGACCCCTTTCTTATATGAATGACGAAAATTTCTCCAGACACTGTAGCTTCTACTTATGGTTCAAAAATAGAGAAATTATGATGAGAAATATTAACAGATGAATTAATAATTAGTGTAATAATGTAAATACGAAGGATAGTGACGTATAAGTGTCAGTTGAATGTGTATAAAACGTAACGCTTCAAAAATAAAGGGCTCCTTGTATAATTATTTTCATTATTAATCACCATGCATTCCTTTTCGGATGAAACACATGCACGGTATATTAAGATTGTAACATTTGATCCACCGCTTGCTATATGAGTGTTTCACACCAATACCCTATAGCGTAATAACCTCTATGAATTATAAGTTTGGTGGCACAGATTTCTTTAAGGAGTCAATATATCTTGTTTAGATTTACTTGACACAAGTTGTCATTCAATAAGAATATATACCGACGTATCAAATCTAAAACCATGCAACACATCCACTCGCAAAAGCATTTAGGAAGCCTGCAAAGTTGTGTCTGGGTAGCCGTTTAACTAATGGTGTGAGTTCGATTCTCACGCACAACGTGGGCTTTAGCCGCTATATATATGAACTTAAATTTTCAACGAACGTAACTAGTTTCTCGAATGAAATGACAAATCTGAATCATATTTCATGATATTAGAAAGCTTTTTTTACGAAACACCGTAAAAATGAACCATGGTTACATATACCCAGATTCTGGAATTATTAACCATGGGCTGATGAGTCTTTTACACTGAAATGTTCAACGGAAGTAACTAGTTTCTCGAATGAAATGACAAATCTGAATCATATTCTATGATATTAGACAGTATTTTTTACGAAATACCGTAAAAATGACCATGGTTAACTGTACCCAGATTCTGGGCTGGCATAACCTTGCATTTGGTTTCTGTGCCAATTTCCATGCTGAAACAATAAAATATTGGAAACTGTGATTACCATCATGCAAGCAACTTCATATTACCGTATTTTATTAACTAGATTCGTTCTGTTATACCCACCTACATTCTAACTCATTATTTCTAACATTCGTATTACCTTTCATCCTGTGGAGTGCTATCGTATCAGTTGTAGCTATAATGCGTAACAAGATACGCGTGCACCATGTAGTAAACATGATGCAGTCATTGTGAACCCTGGAAATGAAATGACGGTTTTTATACCCGAAGTATTGCAACAGAAACCTTATATGTTAAAAAAATGGAACTTTGCGACTTAATACTTACGAATGGTTACTTGTACCCAGATTCTGGAATTATTAACCATGGGCTGATGAGTCTTTTACACTGAAATGTTCAACGGAAGTAACTAGTTTCTCGAATGAAATGACAAATCTGAATCATATTTTATGATATTAGAAAGCATTTTTGATTAACTGTGAAACTACATTCTAACTCAGTAATTCTAACTTAAATAATTATGAACTGAAAAGCCTCAGATTGTGCGTGAGAATCGAACTCACACCATTAACATATAATGGTTGGCCAGACACAATTTTTAAAGCTTTTCAAACCTCTTCAAATAAAGTTTTGTTTTTTTTTCTATCGTGTGAACGTTCTTATCAACGCAACGCATACGGGCTTCGATAATTGGGGGGGGCGCATAGTCAATTACAACTTCGATATGCGTATCAAGGAAATCGCTATCGAATATCATGCATGCACGTTCACCTTAGGGTTGTTGTATTAAACGAATCGAGTATATTGGAGTTAACGATTTAAATACCAAATATGGCTGTTTTACAACCAGCCCTTGAAAGTAAAATGCATTGTTTGGTGCACCATTTAGACCCCGTCCACACAAGTGCGAAAGAGAAAATCAACCCGTTTATACTATAGGCACCAATTCTTTGGTAAGGCACGTATTATACAAATATTTACCTGTATCATTTTTATTAATGATTGCGTTACTTATTTGCATGTACAAAGCTAACACAGATAAAACTGGCGGTACGAATTTCATCCGTGCCACACAAAAAACATCAGTAGTGTGAACAGGCAAAGTGCATGAAACGGACGTACACGGAATCAGAGATTGATCGTGAAGTGCAATAGGCAAACAATGTAAACTCGAAACGTTCATACAAAATACATCATACATACTATATCGTATGTACAAACTAACTATATAACCTAGTGTCTCAGTTTTATTTATACGTTCAATTGCGGACAGGAATGCAACTTGCATTTGGCATAGAACAACCATGCTCTAAAATAGTTTAGACCCTCTGCCTTGCGGATTACCTGTACAATAGCCTAAAAATAGTAATAGTTACACGCTCGAATCATTATTTGCACTACACATTAACTATTTGTAGTTAGAGCAAAGAGCATTCAAGAAAAGAGACTCAAATGTGAAAAGCGAGAGTGAAGGGCAAATGGAAGATTCTAAAAACATGGATTACCTCGGGAAGAAGCACATCTTGAAGGAATGTGTTAGCATCTTCAATCCGAATTCCATTTACAACAGGAAGATAAGCGTCAAATAGTGATTGTACCTGTGTATTTATACAATATGGTAGTAATAAATTGTACTGTACACTATTTTCTATAATTAAATCATCACTAACATGAAAACTTTGCTTTCAATGGTCACGAATGGAAGAATTTGATGAAGAATATATTAGCAGAGAAGAGAAAATACTAAATGAGTATTCGGTTACCATATTAGATGACATGACGGGCCCATAATCGAGAGACTTCAGATATATCTTCATGTCCTCTGAGGAAGAGATGGCATGAGAAGAAGCTCCTGCCCTCAAGTACGGAATTACGTTCCTCTTAAGGTTCTTTGCTATCATCTTAAAAATTACATGAAAATGAAAATTAACAATCATATAGTTCAGTGTGTTACCAAAATGACATGTCCATGTCTGGAAATCTTAAGACCTTCAGTTCTTTCTTTGATAAACATCTTTCGAACATGTCCATATCATTGTATATCTCCCTAAAGATTGAAGAGATAAAAATTTATTAGCAGTGAAGAACCTAGTTACAGATTTCCCTAGAACGATGAAAAAACTGCCCATAATTCAGTATATAACGTACGCATTTTTTGTAGTCATTTGATTAGCATCTCCAGGTAAAGCATCACAGCCACAACTAAATCTCTCCATTCTATTGATGTGGCGTATAGATTGGCCAAGGCAGCAGGCGTGATACCACTCCTGACACAAATCACATTGTGCCAAGTCTGGTTTTAAATTTGAAAAATGTAGGTTCATATTACTGTTGAACATGCACAATTTATATGGTGCTGCTCCACATTTCCAAGCTAACAAAGGCACAATGTGATTGTATTGATTACGTTGCCCATGCTCAACCGTAAGAGGAACCCACAAGACATCTAATGCTTTTTTCTTCTCTTCCTCATTCTGCCGCTGCAAAGGCTCTACGCGACTGCGATAATGGTCGGCACCAGGAAGCAAACAAAACTGCCTGATCGGTCTTCTTAAATAATTGGAGGCCAAATACACCTGTAATAGCCCTGAAAATGAATAAAACAATGAAATTATACTAGTCAAGGATTCATGTCTTGTTGGCTTAGCCACCTCCGTACGTCATTACGCCCACGAATAATTTACCATATAAGGGGAACGGCAGAAGATCTCTGATATAACGCAAAATTGATGTAAATGAATGTGATCATACCACTGTCCCTAAAATTTCTGAATGTTTCCTTAACTTCAGAAACATAACTTTCATGAACAACCTCCATAATTGTGGTTTCAGACGTGTCTTCTGTACTGCAAACAGTTTTCGACCATTGCAAAGCATCATCAAACGTGATACACTGTTCAAATATCTATAATAAACAACATGTTCAACAAGATCGTTTTTCAAACTCATTATAAACCGTTTTCATGGAGCGCATGTCGTTCCAAATTTTGTTGTCATGCTGTCAAGTTTACATAATATATTTGTCAATATAATTTTATTAACCTTTCAAATGCATTAAAACTGAACGTCTATTACTTCACTGACAGCACAAAATGATAAATATCTCAACTACAATGTACATGAAACTCTTCTGAAGTGCTATGCGTTTTTCGTGATAAGCTGACGCCCTTTTATATTCGCCGCGTGAAAAAGGATGATCACACAGTACCTTAACAATAAAGTCTTGTGCAATAACCACCCCGTTTAGGGCAGAGGCCAAGCGAAGAAAATTCTGTTTGCTTTCATTCCCTGCCAGATGTATGGAAAGAGTACACCAAAAGCAATTACCAAAAGAACTCGCTTGGAATGGTTCTAACTCCGTTCCATCCTCACACAACATTGTATTGAATGGTGGAATGAAACTATAAAGTCTGGAAAAAAAACTCATTTGAGATGATTTTAAACTTCCACTCAACATAGTTAATACTAGCCCCTACTGCCTTTTTGCCCCTGTGCTTGGCATTACCTTTTATCAAGCCTTTCTAAGCCAATGTAGTTATGCGGATATGGCTCATGTATAGCGGCTTCATCGTCACCGCACATCTTTCCAATTATAACGGGGGCACATATCTCAAGAGCCCTCCAGGATAACTTTTGACAAACAGACAAGACATTGCTGCAGTATTCTTCATCAGAAAAGCTCATTGTACTCTAGAGATATAATGAATAATAAAAGGCACTTAAATTTATCATTACTGTACAAAATTTCAAACATTTATCATAAAAAATAACAATGCAAATGAAGTTCAAAAAATAAGGAAAAATTCAATGGTCATTTGTTACAGATTAACCACAGGTGAGGGTGTACTGCAAGTACTAGGCATCTTAGTGGGAGTCTCAACCATAATATAGAAAACCAATTAAATTCCTCTACAAAATCATGCTTGTAAGACTATACAATAATTTGATTTAGCTACATACGTTTTCTTCATTTTCTTTCAAAATATTCTCCATTAACTCTACCTCCTCTGGTAACAAGTTACTATCAGCCGCTGCAGCAAAGAAAGAATTTTCGACTGAATTACCCTGAGGCGGTATATGTGATGGTCCTGCACCTGGTTGCACACTGGATTCATACCAATCTCGGTATGCGAACAAAACCAATGCCAGCACTGCAGATTTCATTTTTGGTCCTGCTGCAGACTTGTTACTTGGATTTCTCCAAATAACATCCTCTGGCCACCACTGGGGCTTGTAACCTATTTAATTCGAGTTCCTGTAAGATACAGTGATAGCACATTATAGTATACCACTAAAGGTTTACCATTAATATAATAAACAATTTTTTCAAAGAAAAACAGTACCAAAAGTTACTGAATCTTGCACTGCAGATGACACAAACTTCCTCAGAGTTTCAGTATTTAACTGGGTGTAATCACTCATGATAGGTATGCTTGGTTTTACAGAAGGATGTGATGTTGATGGCACATTCTGTCCTGTTGAGAATAGAACAATTGTATTATAATCCAAAAGTTTTATCCAGGAGTGGTGCCGGTATTGATAATCAACTGAAAATAACCTGAAAAATAGCACAAATGACCATACATACTGTACCTGTCACTCACTTTTCTTTTTTGTTAAATATTTACTAATGTTTCATGTTAGTATGTTTGAAAATTACTTTGTTAGTCAGCCTAAATCAGCAAGAAAATTTGTCCAATAAAAAAGGCAAATTTTACCAATGTCTACAGTATCTCTGACATGCTACAATAATATAACATAGAAACAAGGTCATTGGGTAAAAATGCCATGGTCATTTTCATCATTTTGTTGATAAGTGTATATATCATATGATGATTAACATTAACATATATATCATATGATTAACATTTATTACATACGTGAAGAAAAAATCTGCAAAACAGATCTAGAGAACTTTTCACCCACAGATGGATCTTCAACAAAACTGGTGAAGACTTGTTCAAGATTAGGAGGACCTAAATAAATTGCATAGGGTGTGCATCATGTTCCAGGTTTGTTTAGACTAGGAACATTACTTAAAAAAATGTTAATAGTTTTGGAATTCTTTTTATGACTGACACAAAGAATGGAGTGTACCATTTTTCCAGTACAAAACTAATGCTGGAACTTTGCTTCTTTCATACCATTCACTGACCTAAAATTTCACCAGAACTATATATATATATATATATATATATATATATATATATATATATATATATATATATATATATATATATATATATATATATATATATATATATATATATATATATGCATATTTGCATGCTACTGCTGCAATATTTTATTATTTGTTAGATGCATACCACACGTTTCAATGAACTTGATGTTCTATAGTCTATCTTCCTCCGTTTGTTAGCATCTTTTACAAATTCAACTTACATGTATAACACAAATTATCAAAAAGATAGTGACATGTACATTGTAATTACCACAATTGACTGAAAAAGGACAAGAAACACATAGCAAATGCATGAAATTTTGATGTGGATCTACCAATTAGTACTTTCTTAGCAATTTTAAGTGCACTTTCTTGGCAATTTTGGATCTCCAAAGAAATGAAACTTGATCAACTTCATCCGCCATTTTGAATACAACTGCGTCAATGAGTCATCATGCATGCGTCGATACATATATTAATGGTTAAATTTGCATGGTTATATACCCAGATTCTGACCCATATAATACCTCGTTCAAAGTGTGAAACCAAACATGGCGGATCATGAAGGCTGCTTGGGCACAGTTTAAGGTGCCTCCCTACAGTAATTTAGAATTTTGACGTATTTCGCATGGTTTTGCGCTTTCATGCGTTTACGTTTTGTTATTTGTTAACAGAGGGTTAAGCGCGGCGTGTGATGTGTCTGGACATTACACGTTCTAAGTATCTATAATAAATTCGAACGATGCTGCTGTTTCCAGGCAACAATGACGTGAAATATAACGTACATTTTTTGTTGATTTTTCGAAGAAATCGGTAATATCTTTTTTATCCTTCGGTAAATTTTTTTTAAAATTTTTTGTGGACATTCTTTGCCTCTCGCGACATAAAATATCAAATTTTAAGGGAGAATTGTAGGATAAGTTTTCGTGATATTTGAAAAAAACTATTACGAAAAATCATATCTGTAGATATTTTTTAAATTTGGATATTTTTTTCTACACTCCTTGATTACTAATTCTGCTGAGTTTTAAAAAAATTCACCGAAGAATACTAAAATTATTCCCTTTAGTAAATTGTAAAAACTTACGCGGCCAAGATAGAATTTCAATTCGACAACATCGCTATCTGCGCATGTCATTATCTGTCGCGTGGTGATCTCGCGCGAAACTATTCCTCGGCGGCCATACTGGCTTCGAAGTGCTGTATGATGGATAGCAGAATTCGTTTTGTTTTTTGTGACCCTTGGCTTGTTGGAATCAATTTGACTTGTCGGTGGGCTGGATAGAACTCCAATCAGTTCTTTTCTACCAAATTTGTCGTAAAGATCAGTGTAACTCAAGCCACTACCTGCGATTTTCTCGGCCATGGCTTTGGTGACTCCTTCACCGTTTACGTGATCGTAAAGTTTGGTTTTAAACGTTTGTAGCAGTTGATGTCGTTTGGCTAAGTACTGACTGTCTCGATGTGCTTGTTCAAAGGGGATGGGTTTACAGTGCGAGATCAGCTCATTTTCTGACAGATTTAGCCGTGATGTAAAAAGGATTCGTTGCAAAGCTTTCACGTCCTCCAGGGCATCATGTGCGTCGAAGTGTCGATCGAACAAAGCCTCGTAAACAGCAGACTGATTTAAAGCACAACTATTTCCATCTCGATCTTTCAGTACTGACTGCTTAACCAAATGCTCGAATAACGTAAGGCTGTCACCAAACGAAATGCCGATGGATTGCATTTTTGCTAAAATGCTGTTGTTGCTATTTTGGGGTCCTACTAATAACCGACAACAACCGACAACAACCGACAACAACCGACAACAAGCTAAAAATTACTCACAGAAAGCTTATTATCATCGACAACGATAAAATAGACGCTAATAAAGGGTCTCTTCGACTATATTTGTAAAAAACAAGGTTAAAAAACACGAATTTCCCATCCAAAATTCCCGTCTTGTTGTTTTTGTATGCTTCCACACGCCATGACAATTTTCTTTCGTGCTTCCGCAGTCAAAAATTTAATTTCTTTGACTTTACCGAAGAATTTCCTTTAAATGCGAAAATTTTTTCGCGGGTCTCGGTCGGCAATTTGCGGTAATTTT
>NW_021163413.1:0-21800 GCF_004324835.1 Dendronephthya gigantea
TATATATATATATTTATATATATTATATTATATATATATAATATATATATATTTATATTATATATTTATATTATTATATATAATATATATATATTATATATTATATATATAATTTATATTATATATATATATATATATATATTATATATATATTATATATATATATATATATATATATAAATATATATACACCCATTTGCAAAAACGTTGGCCATAGATAGATAGATAGATACTCGAAGTCTAATTAGAATTGCATATGATTACATTTGCATGGGATTTCAATCATATTACACAACATATGCAATTGTAATTAGATTTCGGATAGTCAGATAATCTTACTGGTACTAAATTCAGTTACCAGTTAGTTTTCATATTATTAAACTGCATGGCACGGCTAAGAAACAACGAATAATTCGTCGCTTCAAAGAGGATTCAAACTCGCATCTTTGGGTTTCTAGAAATAGAAAACAGCAAATATTCCAGATAAATATATGAAACCCGCGTGAATGCCGTACTGGCTACTGATAGCATGCATAGACCCGTAAGGAACACCACATGTTGCTTTGTCAACCTCTGTAACAAAATGTTATGATCAATGGTATCAAAAGCCTTTTTAAAATCAATGAATAGAATAGCTTCATATTACGGTGAATATTCATATATTCAGTTCTGCCCAACGGGATTCTTTTGTAAGCTATTAAAAATACACGAAATTTTAGGAACCCAGTATGGAGTCGCCTCTAAGTGTATTCCTAGCATATGAGTGATAGTACTGATATTCCACTCTAAAAAGGTTCTATATAGTTATAATCAACCACAATAGGGTTAAATTTTGACGAGGAAATTAATCAGTAGTAGACCAACATGTACCTGGTTAAGTTAACCAGGAAGATTGGTTACCGAAATTAACCAGGATTTTTGGTTAAATATGCCCAGGCATTCTTGTTGCACACTGACACTTAAAGCTGTTCACGGGACGTAACCAGGATACAATTCAAAATATTGCTAATAACTAATGGGGGTTTAATCTAAAACAAAGTGTGCATTGCAAACTTTATGTACACACGTCCTGTAGAGTTTTCTATGTAATTCATGTAAATCATGTTCAAAAGACTAATTGCATTTGACAGCATGAAGAATTAATGCAAAATACGTATTACATAGCTATATTCAATAGCAGGTGATGAGGTGATAAGCTCGATGGAATTGTTCTAAAATCTAATGTTCTAAATACAATGTATATGTTATATGTTCAAATGTAAATTATACCTTGATATGGAACATTAACTAACAACAACAATTTATTGGGTACAATGAAAAAAGTCAATATCCCCTTATCGTCACTTTAAGAATGCCCGCATTCCAACAATGGCTAGCGAGGTCTTGCCACTCGCATTATCATTAATGCCAAAGAGCGCTTTCTGTATGAATTCCCATGTTGAGGAACAGTCACATGGATAATGAATATCTAAGACATAGATCTATATCGTATACATCTTCTTCCGTAGTTATATTTCGCTGCTCCAATCCTTGTCCATTGACACTTAAATACTTGGTTTGGATTCTCTCTTTTACCAATTGCCAAAATGAATAGGCATCTTTTTGCCTCTTCAAGATATTTTGGCATATTTGTAACAATCTTCCCGTTATGTTTTTTAAAATAAAATCAATAGTTTTATTTTTTTCTTCAAGACGTTAAAATTTATTCATTTATTATATGTTTGAAAATGTTGCTGAAATGTATAACTCACAACAACATTATCGTACTTAATTAGACCAGGCAAACAAATAGTGTAGTTATTATGGATAGATTAGTGTTTAAAAACCCCTTTCTAAACATTATTAACGACAAAAATAGGTGAAAATTATTATATCGGATGACCCTACACTTTGCATCAAAGGTAGACTTGAACGCTTACTTCGTAGATTTAAGAAGCAATTGCAAGGCTCTATATATAGCTGATAAGGTTTATCAGGATGTCATCATACCCAGAGGGTCTCAACTAGCTAGGCCAGTTTTTATGGCTTACCTAAGTTGCATAAATACCGCGATCCTGATTTATTAGCTCTCATGTACTTAGGCCTATAGTTTCCTTTATCAATACTTAAATAATTACAATTTAGCAGATACTTATGCTCTTTAATTACTCAACCCTCTTATACCGGACGACTACATCACTAAGGACTCTTTCTCATTTGTTGATGAACTTTCCAAACTTGACAGCACTAGACAATTCCTTATATCTTTTGATGTTGAAAGCCTTTTTACCAATATCCTTTTGAATGTAACTATTGAAATTGCGGCTAATCTTATTCTCACTTAATGCTTTAATTATTCAATTAACAAAAAAGACCTCACACATTTTTTATTATAGGTACATCACAGACTTATTTCCTTTTTGATGGTTTATTTTATGATCAAATTGATGGTGTGGCAATGGGCTCTTCGTTAGCTCCGGTTCTGGCCAATCTTTTCATGGGCCACCACGAAAGAGATTGGATTAGTAATTACACAGGAAATATAAGCCGTTTTTCTACCGACGTTATGTTGATGACACGTTTTACATGTTTGAAAATGAAATTGACGCTACATTATTTTTCGATTATCTAAACTCTTGCTGTAAGAATATTAGGTTAACTTTCGTAACGGAACAAGATAAAAAAATTTCGTTCCTTGATATACTTATTAAGAAATCTCCCACAACATTTTCGACCTCCGTTTTTCACAAGAAAAATTACACCGGCCTTTTGACCAATTATTTTAGCTTTGCGTCATTTCGGTATAAATCAGGTCTCATGAAAACACTTATGGGTCGCATTTACAAAATTAATAACACCGAAGATGGCCTCAACAACGATCTTAAAGAGCTTACACATACTTCAACGCAATTCGTTCCGCAATATCTGGTTGAACGCATCATTAGTTCTTACAATAACAGGAATAACAACAACCCAACGTTCATTACTCCAAACCACCTCAACATTGCCAAACGATTTTTCAGTGATATCAACATAAAGCTAGTGTTCACTTCCCTCAAAATCAAAAATTTTTAGCCTTAAGGACACAATCCTTAGTGATCTTATTCCTGTTACATAATATTGGTGAAACAACACGGCTTCCCGTTACAAGGATTAAAGAACACACCTCCACTGACAAAAACTCACACGTCTACAAAATACTACAAAACCCTAACTGCAAATCTAACTACACCCGCTCTTGCTTCACTATCCTAGACACTGCTAACACTTCCTTCTCTCTTAAACTCAAAGAGGCTCTGTATATACGCAAACACAAACCAGATCTTAACAAACAGGTTCAGTATTTCATTGCTATTTTTCAGTTATAATAACGCAAACTTCGGCTTGATACTTCTCGTTATCACACTCAACCTCATCAAATAATTTAATTAACTGATCCTACGGCACAATAATTTAAGTATGAAATATTCAACAATACTCTATATTATAAGTATTTGAACAATGTGGCGTCGATAAGCGGGTGGTTAATTTTTGGTTTTGATGACAATAATTGTTATTTCGAATTTGTTGCCATATGTCATAACACTGTTGAAATCATGGGTAATTTATGGGTAATTTGCTTATCAGGTTGAATTGGTCTATACATTTACAATGTTCTGCATGATTTGAATTTGACGTAATCACGCTGTCCTAACTTATGGGGGGGGGGTTGTTTGAAACACGTTTTACCGACGAACACGTGGCACTTAAAGCGCGTTTGAAGAAAGCTTATAAGCAGTGAAAACCGAATTTAATCCGTCTTTACAAAATTTAATGATCGGATCGGAATTTGTCGCTGAAATGCTTCTAATGTTATGGCTCAGAGGAGTGACACGACTTCAGAAATTATCGCAAGCATCTAAGCAAGCTGAGCAAATTATGCTTTAAACCAACGATTGTGTGCTATATACCGACCGATATCTCGTTTAACTGACCACCTTGTTAAAACTGGGGTGTAGCGCCTCCTCAGCCACCTCCGAATGCTATTTTATAGACGTGTGCATCATGATACATTCGGCAATAATAAGGCAATGCAGAAGGAAATCGTCTATTACACCATTTCGGTCAGCGTTTTAAGGCCCAAATTGAACTTAACTGTGGTTGACTGGAGTTTAAAGGCAAATTTAATCCCCCAAGATATGCCTGATATAGGAAACATAGGACTATACATTTTAATTACGCTATCGCACCCTTGCGGATAAATAGGAATGTTGGATTTCGTAGGGGCACATATTCATAAGTCAATGTTTGTACAATAAATGCTTGGAACTGTGACATCACGGGTGCTTTTGGTAGAATGCGGAAAGATATTCCCTAGAGATAGATTAAACACAATTACCACAAGGGATGATGATTTAACGTAATTTTTCCACATTATCAGCAGGCTCATACGAATAAAGCAATAACAGTAAACAGCTAGGGAACAGTCAACGAAATGAGAGAATGACTGTGCTATATATGTGCACAATATCGAAACAATTATCTGCCGGAAAATACCAGAGAAGCTCCATCAGACACTGGCGGATACAACAAGTCACTGGATACGAATCCTAGAACCTCAGATCTTTGTGGTGGAAGTGTATGAATGTAAATCTCCAATGGCCATCCTTTAGAATTTTACTCAAAGTCGAATCAGCGAAGAAATCAGCGAAAAAATCTCGGCGATGAAAAGCGTACTTAACATGCAATGGCCGTTCGTCGATTTGACCCGCTTTGTGTACACTTGTTTGACGGTGTTGTTTCCGTAGCATATTACAGGTAGAAGAGATATTTTTTGCTTAGAGTACTCGAATAATTGTTAGCATTGATGATATGACATTTACAGTTCAATAAACCAATGTGGAAAAACGAAAAATTGCAGAAACCGGGTTAGTTGTCTTCGCGAAGAGATTAAATTTATGCCACGGGTGCGTACATGAAATCAGACGGCCAGACTTTGCAGAAGTTGCCTGTCGTGGTTTCGCAAGCTAGAAGAAGGTTAGAACTATAAGGTTATTTTCATAAGCTTTCTCTCGAATGGCCATCTTTTAGTTTTTACAAAAGCTCGTCGTAAAGCTAGTAAATCGAACTTTTATAAAGCCTGGCGGTCGCCCGTGCCGCTGACCGGTCAACTTTGCAAAAAAATACCTAACTTTACGGAGCTATTGCGAGCAAAGTAAATAAAATAAAACTCTCATTCTAGGCCATGTTCTTGATAATATAACAAAGAAGAATGGCCTTTATAAATTTTTCGATTCCCATGCATTAAAAGAGAAACGGCCACATCGGTTTGTATGAAAACTAGCCACTCCAGCTCCGGGTTCGCTCGAACCCGGAGCCACGAACCCGGAGCTGAAGCCCCGTTTACACGTCAACAATTTTTGGCACGGCACGCTTAATTTTTAGCACCCGGGCCAAAAAAAAGGGCACTCTTAATTTTTGTCATGTAAACGGTACCGGTCCTGTGCAATTGCGGCACGGGTACCTAAAATTTTTGGCGGGCCGAGACCACCTCTGGAGGTAGTCTCGGCCCGCCAAATAAGCGGTACCGTGCCTAAAATTTTGCTATCTGAGCACTTTTCTCTATCCGATGACGCAAACATATACTTCGCGCCTTTTTGCGTATTAGTAAACCAAAATGGCCGCCATCAAGAAAAACCGAGGTAAGGTGTGGAGCAACGAAGCAACGAAAACACTTCTTAATCTTTGGTGTGACGATACAATTCAGGAAGCATTCGATCATTCTAAAGGTTCTAAAGAGACTAGTAAAGTTGATCAGCGGTTACTGGTAAGTTAATATTCCGTATATTTTTTAACATTTTTCTTAGGCTTTTAATTTAATAGCACGCTGCCTGCACTGAGGTCTGAGGAAGATTCCTAGTTTTTGCGACTTCTTGTGGTATCTGATATATTGTGGAGTAGTTACTGCATGTTTATCCATCAAGCAGAATGTTAATTTGAATGTTACTTAATAAATCAGGTTATTTTGTTGGATCAGTTACGAGCAAAAGGTTATTGTGACTTCACATTAAAGGAAGTGGTAAATAAGATGAAAAAGTTAAGGCAAAAATATCAATCGGAAAAAGACAAAACGAAAAAGAGTGGGAATGGTAGAAGCAAGACGTGGCCGTTCTTTGAGCAGATGGACAGGTTCCTTTCTCAAAGGCATAATGTCATTCCTGTTGCTCTTGTGGACACAATGGCAGAATCTGAGAAAATGGATTACAATGGTGATGATTCTTCAGACGATGAAGAGAGTTTAGGTATACACCTATGCATATATTTATATGTGAGTTTCAGAGTTATCAAAATCAGCAAATGTAATGTGGCTTGGTTTTTCTAAACATTTGTCAGCTGCATGGATCTTTTAAGTCGAAATTGTATTAAATTTGTACCATCTGTTGTAAAGTAATTTGAATACTTAATTATTGAATGTTACTTTATTGATCCTAAGAGCATGTTAATTTTTTGCTAGTTGAAAATCTAATGGAGAAGTATGGGGGAGGTTCAACACATATTCACAAATGCCAGAAGTGTGAGTATGAACAAAATATTTACTCAGAAGGAACACACGTTACTGAGGGTGGTTCTCTGATGGTGTATGCTCAAGAGGATGAATTTATTTGTCCAAAATGTGGCCCAAGTACTGTTGATGGAAATACAATTGCTGTTGGTAAGAGTAACATTATTAAATGTTGTCTTTTATTTTTCGATAATCTCTGATAACTAGAAAAAAACATGCATTATATAATTAATACTACTCAATATTTGATATTTCATTGCATTTAATTGTAGATGAAATATGCCAAAAAGGATTTAATATTTCAAATAATTTTTGGGAGACCATGTCCTGACCATCTATTAATTCCTAGCAATTTTGCCATTTTTCCTTAATTCCCTATTTTTTTACTGCTCCCCCACCCATGCATTCTACTTGGGACACTTGAGACAAAATCTTTTTCAATAAATGTGTATATGGGTCCCTATGGTGGATCCCTCATTCTTTGTACTTAAAAAAATTTGACTGAATACATTAGAGGTGCCAGAGGAAATTGATCTAAAATTAGAAAACCAAGAAGAGAAAGCCATAAAAGGGAAAGGTACACATGAGAAAAAGGTTGGAACAAGGAAGAAGAAAAAGAGTTCAATTGAGAAAAGCATGGAAGTTGCTTTTAACCAATTCAAGGAGACTGCACACAATTAATTACCTGTAACAGTTAGGGTGGTATGGAATAGGTATGGAGTAACATCAAGCAGGAAGAAAGTTGTTTTACTCTATAAAGCTGTGTAAACTGCAAGTTTCGCAGAGCAGACATCGCTTTTGCAGTATTTCAACAATATGTGGTTTAGCAATTATTTCAGACATGCATAATATATTTTAAACTTACATGTAAAATCAAGAAATGTTTTTTAGAAGTTAAATACTAATTTTTTAACTTTATTTCCTTCAATAATTTTCACAAAGTTGTGGTATCATTGCATGCCTTATTTGTTCTATACAACTTTACCAAAAAAGGTTGTCCAAAATTGGCCAAACAATAATAGTATAAAAGCTTCTTAAACATTATTACTGTCAATCTAACTATGGGTTTTAAATAGACAAATAGTCTACCCCCCTTCTTAATATCTTCTAGATATAAGAAACTTGAAGAGACAAGGTTGGAGAAAGAACACCAATTTCAGATGGAACAAGCAAGACTGGAGAATGAAAAAGAAAAGAAGAAAGGGAACACGAGTTAAAAATTTTTAGTATGATTGGATCAACAGCTTCACTAGGCATGATGGACATGTGACATAAACTTTGACCATGAGGTCATATAGAGCATGTATTAACATTTAACACCAGCACATAATTAGTGAGATAGGAAAATAGAGCAAGAGAGACGGAAAATGTGTAAATGTATGTATGTATGTGATTAATGTGAAGTATCTGTGAGAGACTACGACAAGCTAACCTGCGCCATCATTAAGTATATGCTTAAAGGACCTCACTACAGAAGTAAGCTATCGAATTTATATTGTTGTTTATGTCATATTATTAAGGGTAATTTATATCACACGTGCGAACTTGATCGGAACTATATATGCATGTTTTTATTAATATTCTTTGTATTGATTTGCTCTTATTCTAGATCGAATTGTTTAATATAATTTATAATACGATTTGCGAGTTCCTTGGCCACGTGCTTAATCTAAAATTGTCCTAACCGTCGTCTTGGTTCCGATGAAACAATGATGATTGGCAACACAAAATCTGTTGGGTCGAAATTCAAGCAGCTCTGTATCCAGTGTTTGTTCTCAACCATTTGCCAGCGTTCAGCAACAAACCAATATAGAAACAAGTTACGGATATGATGCTCAAAGTCTTACTCGCTACAACTTGGACGGAGACAAAACCTATGTTGGTTTATAAATCCCTTTTGTACAGTTTTAAACTTAGTCTTAAGGATTAAGTAGCGTGTTCATATTTGCTGTTCTTTATCCATTCTGGGTTAGTGCGTTGTGTTATTACTGCATTTTTTATGCAAGTGTCGGCATAGAGCCATGCACACAAAAGAACCTTGCGTATGCGACAATTTGCTTCGGATTACACGTTGGTAACAATTATCAAGATACTGTACGCTAAGTTTAAAGTTAACAACATATAATTTTTTTCTGTATAGAGTTTTTTCATGTAAAACCTTTATATTGCGAACAGTAATACAGTTTAAGTTTTAGTGTCAATCGATACTCATATTTATATCAGTTTAACATCGTTGTATCAATTATTGTGCTCAGCATTTCTAGCTAAAAAAAGTGATCAGCTAATGCCTCACGAATATCGTGTGCATCAGCTTCTACAATGTCAGCGTTATCAACCCCCACAACTGCTTCCTCTGCTGTTTCTGCTTCTTCCCACTGCGGCAAAAAATCGTTGTTTTGAATCTCGCAAATGTTATGCAGAATACAAGAGGCTTAAACGACATTGACCAGTGCAGGTACCTCCATATCAACACACTTCCGAAATCTAATGAAACGTCCTTTCCACCTACCGAAGGTGTTTTCTACCGTCATTCTGGCTCTGCTAAGGCGATAGTTAAACACCCTTTCTCTTCTCGGCTGGTCATCTTTTCTCTGAAAACCTTTCAAAATCCATGGCAAGAGGGGTAAGCAGGATCCGCTACTATAAACGGTGACAATTCTGTTCCTTGTATTTCCATAGTGAGATTATCTGGAAATAGATTGCCTTCATTTCCTTTCTTGAAAATATGTGAATTTGTAAATACACGTGCGTCGTGAACGCTCCCAGGCCAACCGATCACCACATCTCTATACAGGTATTTGCAATCTACAACAGCCTGCATGATTATGCTGTGATAGCCTTTTCTGTTTACATATTCTGCATGACATTCGGCCGGTGCCACGATGGGAATGTGTGTCCCGTCAATTGCTCCAGCACACATGGGAAAACCCCAGCGTTGTTCATAATCATGGATAATTTGCACCAATTCATCTCCATGCGGAAAACTCACGACATGCGACAACTTGCTTGTTATCGCTTTGCAGACATCTCTAACACATAAACACACGAACGATCTTGAAACACCAAATAAATTGGCTATAGTTCTATATTCAGCAGTGGATGCCAGGAAGTACAACGTAATGGCCAGCCGTCGCTTCGCCGAAATTGCAGAGCGCATGACTGTATCTTTGCGGCAGGGCGCTTATATACGGTATATAAGCGCCCTGCTTTGCGGCGTATATATTTCATCACCTTGCTTGAAAGAAATTCGAATGTTCCCCTTGTAACTCGAAAGTTGGAATACCAAAGTTCGTCATCATACTCTCGATCAACCATCTTGAACCAGTAAAATGACCGTGGATGCATCCACAGTGCTCTGTAACGTGGACGATTAACCCATACTAAAATTGCCTTCAAAAATGATATACGGAGTTTATTTGTTGAATAAACATCTGATTTCAGCATTCTTTTTTTATTTAATATTATATTAGCTCTTTTTCTTCTTCTTCGAAGGAACCAAAGTAGCAGTAATTTGAGATTGTGTACTTGGTTAAAAGCCGCCATTTTTAAATTTTCCCGCGGAAATATCAACCGCTGAAAAATGTGCCTTAGGGCTCAATTTTTACGAGTGCCGTGCCAAATTATTGGAGTGCCGGTCAAATTTTTTTGGACCGGCAATTTTGCAAACTTTTTGTCCTGTAAACGGGGAGGCAAAATGGTACGGTGCCAATATTTAAGGGTACCGTGCCAGAATTGTTTGTCGTGTAAACGGGGCTTGAATGTCTTGTCATGGGGTCAGCACTGCCAAGTATAGTAGGGCACGCAGGCACTAGTTAGGTCAGGCGGTTCGCTAGAATCTACGTAGTATAAATACTGTCAGATTGGTCAGGCAGGTGTAGTATTTTTAATACCCAGATTACCAATCCCGCCAATCCCAGGAATGTAGAGAAACACTAGTTCCAGTCTACCGTTAATCATAGAAACGCGTTCAATGTGGCGAGACTTGAAAGCGAGAGACCAAAAGGCCAGTTCAAACGGGCGATTTTTGCTGCGATTTTTATATATTTATCGCTTATTTTAGCGTTTGAATTGTTATTGTAATATTCGTCAGTATAATAAGCCGTTCAATGTCCTTACCGCTAACGGATTTTTTACTTAACATGATGAAGCCTATTCCATAACTTTGCGACATAAATCGCAGCAAATTCGCCCGTCTGAACTGGCCTTAACATAACAAGGCTGGGTAATGAAGTTACCGGCAAAAAGCAAACTTTTTTTACACCAACCAGAGATCTTTTTATCGGGGAGCCTTCATGTGACAAATGATAACCACTTTGTCAGCACTGGTCTGACTGCGGCGGAATTAGCGTGACTGTGTAGTGTGTGTTAACTACGAACGTATATAGATTTATAGTTAAAACAAGGCAACAACGAGTTTGTGAAGACCATCATAAAACTAATGATTGTGATTTTAGATAAAAATTCTTGTTTTCTTGTTTTAACCTATATTTTAGATTTTAAGATGTTAATCTTCGAATTATGTTTTGTTATGTATTTTCAAAAATTGTCAGCTGGTGTTCAGACTTCGGACAATGAAATTCAGTTATCTTTCTGAGAGAGATTCTTTATATTAAAGTAAAGCCAATATACAAATATACAATTGTGGAAAAATCTATTGTATTTTTTCGGCCCACCCCGCAGTGCGTGTCGATTTATTTAACTGCATGGCAAGGCTAAGAAACAACAAATAATTCGTCGCTTCAAGGAGGATTCAAACTCGCATCTTTGGGTTTCTATAAATAGAAAACAGCAAATATTCCAGATAAATATATGAAACCCGCGTGAATGCCGTACTGGCTAGATTTTTAATATAAAAACATACAGTTTTCTTATTACATCAGGCACCTTACAAAATAGGTTTGCGGCATTTACGAGAGGCAAATTCTTTAATGATATCCTGGAAGTCGATTTTGCGTAAGACCTCTGCCTCTATACACATTATAGATAAATTGTTCAGTTTCTGGTCTGTCATGGTAGACCTAAGCACGTTCTTGATGCGTTTCAATGCGGAAAATGATCGCTCTCCCGAACAGTTGCTCACCATTAATGTCAAATAAATTCGAAGAGCAATTGCAACATTTGGAAAAACTTCACGAATTCCTTTGTTTGCCAGCACACGATGCATTTGAAGCTCGACGCTGACGGCTTTATCTGATTTATCTTCATTGCAAGGCCTGCTTTACCCTAACACATGACACATCGGGTTGTACATTTCACAGAAGGTATTAGGTACACACGTAGTTCACATGGTAGTGATAATACATTATTACACTCCTCGATTCCTCTTGAAGCGTATGCATACGCCGCAGTTATATGTAAATTAAAGCGAAATCCTATGTAAATTTCAACGTGCAACGTGTAAATTTCAACTTTATAGCTTGTGCAGCTTGACAGTTCTAACACAAATTACACAATCACCAATAAACAAATGCACGAAATTTTTGTAAAATGTTGTTATGTTTACCTTAAGGCCGTACAAAACTTCTTTGTTGTCTTCCGAACAGACGCCGGGATGTACGATTCCGCAGCAAAATTTCTCGTGAGGCAGAAGCTGGTGTTTTTCAGTTTGTTTAAAAATTGCTCAGTTGAACGCTTTGCTGCGGCGTCTATTCGCTTCTTCAGATCGGCCTCGATAGTTTTAAGATATTGCCGATCGTCTTTCTCCAAAGCACATCTCACGGCTTTGTAAAGATCTGACATGATTAATAAATAGTTTTGATAATAAAATGTTTCTTTTGAGTTAATCGTTCGAGTTTTCGTTGCTGTCAAAACTACGATGACGTCAATCAGAATTCAGAAAGGCCAAGGAACCTTGCTGTTTGCACGCTCTCAGGTCAAGGTCAGATCACACTGATCGATCAGAAAAATACAACCAATGAGAATTCAGATAGATTTTGAATTAGCCAATTGAATAGCCCGATTCGAGCCCCTGATCGCTTCACCGATCAGAACTCCCCACAAATCACGCAAAAAGAGAGACAGCCAATGTGATGACTGGGATTTGATGACGAAGCGAGCAAAATTCATGCATAAGACCGCTTTTCTGCGCGCTCGTGCTTGAAGGCCTGGTCACGGAACTCTCTTAACAACTGGACTGCCAAACATCACCAGTGCCTGATCAGCTCAATACACTGCACGTGTTTAGCAACTGGACTGCTATTTCATTCGAACACTTTTCTTGGCAATTTTTACCTTAGTCGCGTGATCGCTCTGATCACCCCTAGATCCGCGCCTGTTCAGGACAAAGGAATTAAAGGATGCAATATTCCTGCAAAATAAGAAAAATCTGATAAGTCTCACTGTACTCAATTTAGTCTACCCTTTATTAATGGTTACAAAGTAAGTACAAGGTACAGAAATTATAGCTATTAAACCATGATAAATCTTGTCAAAGAAAATATTAGGCTTTAACTGCCACTCCACTGACTCCAGTGGTTGTTAAATAACCTGCCTGAACCCCTGCCAGGTCAGGCAAATAAATCAATATAAAGTGACTAGTATGCCTTGTTTAGCTAAAAATATACACAAACTTATAACTTGTATACATTCTAGTAAAAGTTTGGCTGTTTGAAAAAATTGCATTATGAAAATTTAGCAAAAAGGCTGACATAAAAAACTAGTTCACTGTAACATAGCAATAAAACTTTTATTGAGTTAATAATAATTAAATAAAAATATGTTGTTGGCAAACATTTTTGCTTTTCATAACAGAAGTTTTGATAGACTTACTGGCTTTGAGCTTTAATTTTAAGTCGTATATTACTTATATACTAAAGTCCAGACGGAAGAAACGAAAATATTTCAAAAAGATTACCTGATTCTCTTCCGATAAAACATATACTACATCACAAGTAGATCAAGAAAACACAGCTTCGCATAATTTGTAAAACAGGGAAAGCCCGGAAACGAGGAAACAATTTTAATTTATTATTTCAACGAGAGGTACGCATAGCGTACATGTGGGTATAGCCTCGAAAACATCAGCAGCGATTACAGTAAAGCGAAGCACTGCAATTTATATAGTTATTCTCAAAAATCGCGCATGGTCACCGGCTTTCAATTATACCTATAATGTCTTTTGAACATCAAGCTCAAAAACTATTAAACAAAGTAGATTTTATAAGTAGTGGCCATTGTGACACTTTACTATTTTAGTCTGTCTAACGCCAGACGATTTTACTCGTCACAGGGAAACCCTTGGGCACTAGAGGGTTAATAAACTATCTGTTTAAATAACCGATTACCTAAGGGTAATGGATTAGATATTATGGCAGCCTTTTTTGGGGTTAGGTGAGGAACGTTGATTGCAAGTTATGCTCACTGTCAAACAGATGGCAGATTGCGACAAAAATCATTGAATTGATTAGTTTTATGTTTTCAATGTCATAAACCTCTCTCGCCAAAGAAATGCACTAGTCAATATATATGTCAGATACAGTAATAGAAAATTAGATTTTATTACACAATTAAATTAAATAATCACATGAAATACACATTCTAGACAATTATATGGACATTCTTCATATAAATTTCGAATGACGGAATTCACACATAAAACATTTTTTTACAAGAGAGACAATAGAGAGAATGTAGAAAAAGTATACACAAAAATATTAGAAATAAGACATGTATTGGACAAAACAATGTTGACAGTACAAAAGGAAAGAAGTCAGGTTCCAGGATGGCGGCACACATTGTGATATATAACAAATATCTGATATATTGAAAGTATAAAATAAGTTTTCGGAGTGTTCCAGGTTTTTTTACAATTTCAAAAAGTCACTGGTTAATCAGCTTTCACTTCAATATCAGTACGCTACGATGTTTATTGTTTTACAACAGCTTGTGCATGTAATTTTGTCGTTGGATGTATGCAATATACGATGTTAGCTAAGAGGTTGATTTTGAATGATGCTTAAATCATCAATGCAAAGTTTCTTGCCATAGTTTTTTTTTCGTATGAAATTACTTTTTTTAACGATACCATGAATCGAGTATACGAAGGCAAAATTAGGATCGGGGACAATGTTTCTATCACCATTAATTAGTCGGAGAAAGTTGCCCGAGCGTATTAATCCAATGATAATTCTTTAGCTTGTTTACATTGTTCATTGATCATATTATCAGTCCGACAATCAGTTAAGAATGAATCCATTATTCAGCACTGATGTAAACGCGTACTAACAAATAATAGTTACCAGAAATGCATCATTTTGTTGCCTTTGTCTTGCATGAACGTGTCAAGAAGTTTAGTGATGCTTTGCTTAAGAAAAGAGAACTGTTTTTGTCTCGTATCCACGTTCCAGTGACAGTTTACAGTATTTTTGGATGTCGATACCAGATAACAGCAGAGGAACGAAGATATCGATATTTTCTTTGTCGTGCTTGGCCTTTTCATCAAGTTCATTTGGCGTCGATCATCACATTTCGGACTCCCATAGCGGTCATATTCGGCCAGAAGATTCGATCAGTCAAGTAGGTTCCCGCGTATCGTCTCGTTCAAACTCGCTATGTGGTTCGGCAACAAGTTTTAGCAGTTCGAAAGCGAAGGCCGCTGCGAAGAAGGCTGCCTTAGAATCGCAGGTTAAAACCTTACGTCGTGTCCATCAGCTCGAAATGGAGGAGCTCACCCTGCCACAACGAAAGAAAGAGTTACAGCTGAGCGGAGAAATAGCCGCTGCCGAAGCTGAAAGAGACGTGTACGAGCAAGCCGAGGCCCAAGAGCTTAAGCAATCCGACCCTTCCCTGCTATTAGACGCTCGTACCGGAAGGTCAAAGAATCCCTTCGCAACCGAACTCACAGTGGACAACCAACATCAAAGTATGGAAAATACTCCCAAGATCAATTCGAGGCAGGACTTCGCCAGCAACTCAACATCTACTCCACGTGACGAATCGTTCCGACGAATTGTTGAAATACAAGACCAACAAAGTAACGCCCTCCAACAACTTATCGCCAACAGCAACAGGGTGTCTTAGCTTTGACTCTGCCCCAACCAAGTATGCCAGTCTTCAGCGGAAACCCTGTCGACTATTGCGATTTCATCCGCTCCTTCGAGCATCTGATCGAGTCGAAAACCACAAGCCCAAGTGCACGACTCTACTACCTTGTTCAACACCAGCGGTTCTGAACAGGAACTCATGAAAAGCTGTCTTTCGATGAAAGAGGACGAAGGATACGAAGAAGCAAGAAAACTCCTCAAAGAACGTTATGGAAAGGAGTACCGGGTCGCCGCCGCCCACCTTCAACGGCTGGTCGACGGTCCACCAATCAAGAGCGAAGATGCGAACGCCCTTCAGCAATTCTCGATACAACTAACCAGTTGCACAAACACGCTGGAGAAGATTGGATACCTACATAAGCTAAATAACTCGGAAAATCTGAAAAGGATAGTCGAACGCCTACCCTACGCGATGAGAGTCAAATGGCGAGACACAGTAGATCGGATCGTTGAAATACAACAGCGCGATGTCACAATAAAGGACATTAACAAATTTGTAACTGCCAAGGCAAGAGCTGCAAATCATCCAGTCTTCGGAAAGATCGCCATAGAGAAACCCAAGCCGCTCAAGCAGAATCAGAGGACATCACAATATGGAAAGGCTACAGGTTTCGCAACCCAATCAACCTCACAATCACCCAAATGTCCACAGTGCGGCTCCAACCATTGGCTGTCTCGCTGTGATAAGTTTAAAAAACAGTCTCTAGAAGAGAGACAGAAGTTCGTCCGGGAAAAGAAACTTTGTATTAACTGCTTGTCAACTGGTCACTTCGTCCGCTCGTGCGAGAAAGAAAGTTTTTGTAAAGTTGATGGATGTGTCGGCAAGCATTCAACCTTTCTTCACCCGAAATTGCAACAACCCCTGAACACCAAGAAAAATGACTCCAAGCAGAAGAGAAAATTCCGGAGGATCGTCGCTCTGAAGATAATCATTCCGAAACACAAGGTAACAACGCCAACAATGGTTACGTCAAGTCTAAGCCCGGTGGTAGTTCTCCAATCACAGGACTCGCAATCGTACCTATCGAAGTGAAAGCTAAAGGAAGCTCGAAGACGGTAAAAACTTACGCGTTCCTCGATTCAGGCTCGAATACCACCTTCTGCACCGAAAAATTGCTTGAAGAACTCGAGATCCACGGTACAAAGACGAAGCTGTCATTGACGACGATGCAAGCCGAAAATGTTCCGGAACAATGTACAATGGTTAGCCTGGAGATCTTGGACCTCGCGGGCAACTCTGAAATCAACCTCCCAACGGTGTATTCAAGGCCGAACTTGCCGATTCCGAAAGACGCCATTGGAAGGCAAGAAGATGTAAATCGCTGGCCCTATCTAACTGGAATCAGAATAAATTCAATCGACGCAGACATTGGACTGCTTATTGGTAGCGATGTCCCGGAAGCTCTCCAACCTCGTGAAATGCGACAAAGTCAGAACGGTGGTCCATTTGCAACCCGAACGGCCCTTGGATGGGTCCTGAATGGTCCATTAGGCAGAAACGGAACGAAAACTTCGACGGCGAACCTAGCTCAAGCTAATCTAACCTCGGACGAAAAATTCGAAAACTACTGCAACTACGAATTTAATGATTACAAATATGATACTAACCCAACAATGTCTCAGAACGATCGAAAGGCTCTCGGCATCATGGAAGAATCGGTTAAGATGGAAAATGGCCATTACGAGATTGCGCTCCCGTGGAAAAACTATCCACCAGACCTACCTAACAATAAAACCTAAGCCGAACATCGCTTACAATTGCTGAAAATACGACTAAACAACAATCCCGAACTTCTTCGGAAATACAGAGATTTCATGGATAAACTATTCGAGAAAGACTACGCAAGCGAAGCAATCAACAACGAAGAAGGATCGTTAGGTACGCGCTGGTACCTCCCACATCATCCTGTCTTCCATCCACAAAAACCAGATAAAGTCAGAGTTGTTTTCGACTATTCTGCGAAATACGGCAACACTTCCCTTAACGACCGGCTTTTACAGGGGCCGGACCTAACCAACTCACTCGTCGGGGTGTTAACACGGTTCCGCGAAGAACCCATTGCGTTCATGTCCGACATCGAGACAATGTTTCATCAACTCCGCGTTCGACCAAGCGACAGAGATGCTCTACGATTTCTGTGGTGGCCGAACGGCAATCTCGAGAACCCTCCCGAAGAGTATCAAATGAACGTCCATTTGTTCGGCGGTACTTCTAGCCCAAGTTGTGCGAATTACGCACTGAAGAAAACGGCGATGGACAATGCATCGCACTTCCACGACAAAACTATCGAGACCGTCAAACGCAATTTTTATGTCGACGATTGTTTGAAATCAGTTCGCGACGAAGAAGAAGCAATCAAACTTTCGAAGGAATTACGCGAATTACTATCACTAGGAGGATTTAATCTCACGAAGTGGTTGTCCAATTCTCGAAGGGTCATTGAATCTTTGCCGGAAGCAGAAAGAGCAGCTCAAGTCAAAGATTTGGATTTCGACAAGGTTCCAATAGAAAGAGCGCTAGGCGTCAGGTGGAACGTGTCTTCAGACACGTTCGGCTTTGCAATCGTGATTAAGGATCGACCGGCAACGAAAAGAGGAATACTATCGATCGTCAGTTCTATTTACGACCCCTCGGATTCGTTGCTCCTTATATTCTTTCGGCAAAATTGATCTTACAAGAACTTTGTCGATTAAAGCTCGACTGGGACGATAAGATTCCTGATGAAAATCTTAAACACTGGCAAGCATGGCTACATGATCTACCTCAACTTGAAAATTTAGCTGTAGAACGTTGCTTCAAACCAGCTACAATGAATGACATCAAATCAACACAACTTCACCACTTCTCTGATGCCTCGCAGCAAGGTTATGGAGCTGTGTCCTATATTAGAATCGAAGACATATCGGGAAATGTCAAATGTTCGTTCGTGATGGGAAAATCCCGACTTGCGCCTATGAAGCCAGTAACGATACCCCGAATGGAGTTATCAGCGGCTGTAGTGTCTACGAAGCTCGACAAGATGTCAAGAAATGAATTGAGCTTGCCTACCGATCAATCTTTCTTTTGGACTGACAGCACTTGTTTTTTGCGCTACATTGAAAACACGACCAAGCGATTTCAGACGTTTGTCGCAAATCGAATAGCGACAATACATGATGCATCGACCCCCAAGCAATGGAATTACGTGGACACTTGTTCAAATCCTGCGGATGACGCATCAAGAGGCGTGCCGGCAGACTCTCTTCTGCGATGGATCAAGGGTTCCGATTTCCTTACTAAGCCACCCGGAGAATGGCCAAAGAGACCTGAAGATCTGGGATCAACCACGGCGGTCCTAGACGACGACCCCGAAGTGAAGCACGGTTCGTTTGTTTGCGCTGCCAGCATAGCGCACGTTTCTAAGAAACAGTTTACGGATCAACTAATTGAAAGGTTTTCATCGTGGAGCAGATTAAGAAGAGTATTCGCCCTTATACTACGCTATGTAAGAAATCTGCGTTCGCGTACCCGATCTCAACAGAAAGATCGAGCGGAATCCCTACCATCAGCAAATATCCCACCCATCAGTTTGACAGAATTGGTCAATGCCGAACGTGCAGTTTTGAAACTCGTATCTTCAACTCGACATCTTCAAAGTAAAAGATACAACAACTCGGTTAGCAATGCTAGCAGTATTGCAAAACTGGACCCTATCCTAGTCGACGGCCTCATTCGAGTCGGAGGTCGTATCCAACGAGCACAAATCAGCGATGACGCTCGTCACCCAATTATCCTTCCTAAAACCCACCACGTGGTCACCCTAATCACCAAACATTACCACCACGTCTCTGGTCACTCTGGCATAGAATACACGTTATCTTTAATAAGAGAGCGGTTTTGGATAATCAAGGCACGGGCTACAGTTCGAAAGATATTGAATGCGTGTGTTAGTTGCAGAAAAAGACAATCTCCTGTCGTCGAACAAAAGATGGCAGACCTCCCAGCAGATCGCGTAACCTACGGAAAACCCCCATTTTCCTTTACTGGTGTAGGTTGCTTCGGCCCGTTCTCCGTACGCCGCGGAAGAACGAGTACGAAACGATATGGTATTATCTTCACCTGTTTAACAACTCGAGCAATCCATGTAGAAGTAGCAAATTCTTTGGATACAGAATCCTTCATAAACGCTTTACGAAGATTCATCGCAAGACGAGGCCAACCTGAGGAAATGCGGTCGGACAACGGAGGTAACTTCGTAAAAGGCGAAAAAGAACTTCGGCAAGAAATCGAAAAATGGAACCAAAATCAAATCCATGACTTCCTCGTGCAACGCAGCATTAAATGGACATTTAACCCACCTGCAGGCTCACACCACGGCGGGGTGTGGGAGCGATGTATAAGAACAGTTCGAAAGGTAATGAGAGCTATTACCAAGGAACAGTTACTCGATGACGAAGGCCTTAACACATTATTGATGTGCGAGGTCGAAGCTATTGTCAATGGACGGCCATTGACAAAGTTGTCAGATGACCCCAACGATCTGAAACCCCTAACCCCCAACCATCTTCTATTGCTCCGAAGCGGAACAAATTTACTACCTGGAAATTTCTCAAAGGACGACTGCTGCAGCACGAGGCGATGGCGACAAGTACAGTATCTGGCCAATGTATTTTGGAGGCGATGGATTAGAGAGTATTTACCATCATTGCAAGAACGGCAGAAATGGCTTAAGAAACGACGGAATCTAGAAGTTGGTGATATTGTCTTAATCCTCGATGAGAAAACTCCACGCTGCAGCTGGCCAATGGGACGCATCCTCGACGTCTACACCAACCGTCGGGATGGTCTCATGCGTTCTGTGAAAGTGAAGACAAGCTTATCGGTCTTGGTTCGACCAGTGGACAAGATTATCTTCCTGGAATCTGAAACTGCTCCAACAGACGATAAGTAGAAAATAATTAAGATTTAATAGACGGCGATAGCCAGGAGCAATATATACAAATATACACATATTAGATTAAATGCTAGTTGAGATTTATCATAAAGTTTCGAACCCATATAATTTTTTGGTAAAGGCTTCAACATCGCCTTTAAGGGGCCGGAATGTTGGTTTCGAAACGGAAGGTCGTTCAAGTTGCTATTTTTCTGGCAAAACAAGTTGTTATTTTCCATTTCAGCGCGAAGATTTACATTAAATGCGTAAATTTGGTTAGCAAATGCGCAATGCGGTTGCCTTGCCTAGCCACGCTATGTCCGTCACAAACACACTGCGTTTCTATGTTTTGAAATCCGGTTCATGCTACACAAAAACATTCTACTTCTACACTCATTCTACGCTGAGTCTCGAATGTGGACGCTTGCAAGAAAGCAAAGGTTTATGCTACAATTCTATTCGCATTGCGAGACAAAAAATTCTATCTTTATTCCACCTCAATCAAAGCTATATCTACGCGCATGATAGTTAAAGTTGGTGCGTCTGCAAACCAAAGTAAGTAAATAGATAGTACGTTGTTTCAGTTAGCAATTGTCGCACTAAGTGTTTCGATAAGCGCTGCTAAAATCGGTTTAGTTGTTATATTGTATTGCATGCTAATTCTTAGTTTAATAAGTATATCTCGTTTATGTCAATTATCAAGTATACTCCTATTAATTTCATGTGACAGGTTACTATAGTTTGTCTGCTTATCATATTTTAGTTCGAACCGACGCAATATTCTCAATCGACTTATTCGACCCAAACCTGTATATATCCTGTTAATAAATTATCAAAATTCCTACGTCGAGTTCGTTTCATTCTACGCACCGCGTCTACCCCTGTAGATTTATTGGGAACTCGTTGACATTGAATTTCTGTCCCAGTGAAGCTAAAGATCTAACCATGTTACACTATGGTATTTCTTTACTTTTCAATAACTTATTGTTGTAGTTCTTTGTAACATGTGATGTTTGCATGTCATTACTTTCTTACCTTAACGGAAGCCCAAATTGATTTGTGATCACTAAAGTACGTTTCAAGAGTACCTGCTTGAACATCTTCTTCAATCAAATTCGTATACACATGATCAATTAATATCCTATTATCTGTTGTACAGCTAGATATAAGTTGGTCAAGGCCAATTTCATTGATCATAAGGTTGTACAATAATCTTCGTTCTATCTCATCAAGCCAATTAACATTAAGTCTCCAATGATTATAACTTGTGTAGAACGAATTTTTCCTCCAAAGTGGCACGAATGGCAGCCAAAAGAGGTGATAATA